>NW_004086265.1:0-42044 GCF_000220395.1 Ichthyophthirius multifiliis | reverse complement strand
GAACCTACTAAACCCACAATCACAGAACCTACTAAACCCACAATCACAGAACCTACTAAACCCACAATCACAGAACCTACTAAACCCACAATCACAGAACCTACTAAACCCACAATCACAGAACCTACTAAACCCACAATCACAGAACCTACTAAACCTACAGTACCTACTAAAACAATAACAGTACCTACAGTACCCGTTGAACCTACTAAACCCACAATCACAGAACCTACTAAACCCACAATCACAGAACCTACTAAACCCACAATCACAGAACCTACTAAACCCACAATCACAGAACCTACTAAACCCACAATCACAGAACCTACTAAACCCACAATCACAGAACCTACTAAACCCACAATCACAGAACCTACTAAACCTACAGTACCTACTAAAACAATAACAGTACCTACAGTACCCGTTGAACCTACTAAACCCACAATTACAGAACCTACTAAACCCACAATCACAGAACCTACTAAACCCACAATCACAGAACCTACTAAACCCACAATCACAGAACCTACTAAACCCACAATCACAGAACCTACTAAACCCACAATCACAGAACCTACTAAACCTACAGTACCTACTAAAACAATAACAGTACCTACAGTACCCGTTGAACCTACTAAACCCACAATCACAGAACCTACTAAACCCACAACCACAGAACCTACTAAACCCACAATCACAGAACCTACTAAACCCACAATCACAGAACCTACTAAACCTACAGTACCTACTAAAACAATAACAGTACCTACAGTACCCGTTGAACCTACTAAACCCACAATCACAGAACCTACTAAACCCACAATCACAGAACCTACTAAACCCACAATCACAGAACCTACTAAACCCACAATCACAGAACCTACTAAACCCACAATCACAGAACCTACTAAACCCACAATCACAGAACCTACTGAATCGCCAAAAACACCAACCCCTAGTGTGCACATATAACTTTGTGAAGATATTTTAAAAGTAAAATAATTTGATTACAATAGTCCTGAACCCTAACCTGTTTTTAGATCATGGACTAACTAATTCAATAATGAATAAGAATTTGCCATATAATTAAAATTCCGATTAAGTAAAAATATTGATAGAAATGATATTGCTACTATATATCACTTGAACTCCAACTAAAACCCCGAAGACTCTTCTTCATTTGGTGACAGAGTTTTAGCTCTTTAAATACATGGAAATAAATTAATATTTTCTACTTACGACATTAACTCCGAAAATGTTGTCGCCATATCTGAAGTTAACTTTGATTCTCGTAGAACCGAAGGAAAATGGATATAAGTATATCACGCTTTCTCTCCTCTTTTAAATAAAGTATACGGTTTAATTGATTTCGGATTCAAATAATCTGAATTTATACTCGAAAATGCTATTCATTAAGATTCTTCAGTATATCACCTTTTCGTTGGTTAATCTTTTAATTCCAGAAACTTTCCTGGTGAAATCAAAAATGTTTCCTTCTATGTCGGATCTGGTGCTTATTAAGAATCTTTCAAAAGTTCTGAAACTTGTTAAAAGGTTACTGTCCCAAATACTAATGTCCCTACTGTTCCTCCTACTATTGTAAATATAGATATATTTATATTTAAATTTATTAATTATATTTAATTTAAAAATAGCCTCCTACTCATCCATAAACTCCAGTAACTATTCCTACTGACCCTGTAGTACCTGTACCTGAAGATCCCTCAATTGAAATTATTAAAATTGAAGAATGTATTTCTGATACAATCCTTATTTAAGAAACTTTCTTCTACTAATTCGAATAGAGTCCTTTAACTAAAACCTTAGATATCGAATGTGATAAAATTTCAGCTTACTCAGTCGAAGGTTACTTCAAGGTTTCTTCAGAAGTCGAAAATAAAGAATGGGCCACTGGTTTCCATTTAACTTCTACTAGAAAATTCGAAGAAAGTGATCACGAAAAGCCCGGAGACAGAGTATTAGCATTCATGGTTATTGGAAATATAATGCATTTCTCTACTTATGATTTGAACACTTCTAATACTAACTACTATCATAATATTCCTTTCGAAGATTGTGATTAAGATAGATGGATTTATGTTTATTTCGGTTACTCCTTCTAATTACAAAAGGCCTACTTATATACATAAATAGAAAGAAAATTACCTGTTATTAAAGTCTTCGAAAATATTAAACATGATCATAATGATTTCTATTAAATCTTTGTTGGATAAAGCTATAACCATAAAAACTTCCCTGGTGAAATCAGATAACTTATTTTCAAGGCTAATAGTTGTGCATATATAGAATAAGGTTTCGTTTTCTAAGTTCCTTAAGGAAAACCTAATAACGTTGGTTTAGTATAAATGTCAAAAGGACTTTCATTCAAATCTAAATGCAGTAAATAAAAGAAATTCTTAAGTTTATGAAAATATTATGTTTGAAAAAAAAAATTTAAAATATTATAATAATTCAATTTTATTTTATTAATATTTTTTTTTAAGGTATTTATGTTTTTTTATATATCACACAAATTATTTTTACAATAAATATTTATTTACAAATTTAATTTAAATAATTAATAAAATATAATATACATATATATATATATTTATTTATTTTATATATAAATATAAATATAAATATTATAATACATTTATATATTTAAAAAAATTAATAATTTTATAAATAATATTTAATTTAAATAATAATATTTTATTATAATATTTTTTTTTTAATATGGATGATAAATTTGATTAACTAAATGATGACTAAAAAAACTAAGTAATGAACTTTTTATAAATAACTGCTATGGAAGATATTAATTCAGCTATAAATTATATGGAGCAAACAAACTTTAATATGAATGTTTTTACTAAAAGAAAATAAATTATAATATATAAATATTTATAAAAATAAAAGAATGCGATTACTTTATTTTTCAAAAATCATGATTAAGAATAAAATTTACTTGAATAAAACAATAGCATTGGTTTTTATACAAAATATAAATAAATAAAATATATTTAGAATTAATTATATATATACAATAGAAATACCTATAAATAATTAAATAAATTTAAATCCCTTTTAATAATAAGTTAACTAGTACAAAGAGTTCATAAAATTAAAAAATAAAATTCTTAAAAAGATTTTTTTCAATAATTTATATATTATGTGACATATGTTTAATAAATATTAAAGAATTTATGGATAACATTTGTCCCATTATTTATCAGAGGAGAAACAAAAGGAGGTGAATAATTTAAAAGTAAAATATACAAAGAATATGAGAATTGCGCATATTCTTTTAATTTTAAAAATGGATAATTTAAAGAAGTATAACTTTTTTATTTTTATAAACTTTTTATTTTTTTTAGAATTTAGAATAAGCTAATTAAAAAAAAATCCATTATTATTATTTATCTATTAAGAAAATAATATAAATATTAAAAATATATTAAATAATTCTTAGATAAGAACTTTTGTTGTAGAATAAAAAAATAATTATTATTTACTTTATTTTTATTTTTAAATAAAAAAAAAAAAAATATAGAATAAAAACTTCTTTTTATTAGGATTAATACCTGAAGCATAAACTATATAAGATATAGAAGAATTTATTTCTCCTTCTGATTATCCTTGTTTTGCAGTATTTAAAAAAAGTTTATATGAGAAACCTGAATTAATAGGAAAAGCTGTATAAACTATTATTTTTTTATATTAATTCTTTATTATTATTAAAGAAAATTGAAAATGATTAAAATGAAATTCTAGAAATCTTAAAAGTATTAAAAGCTCAATATTTAATCAAAATATAGGAAGATGATAAAATAAGAATGAGTTCAATTAATAATAATTATTATATGGATTAAGAAAACTAACATTTAGGCAACATAAATTAAAATATTACATATTAAATAGAAACTAATAATAATTATCAAAATATAAATTTAAATATTTTATAAGATTAAATTCTTTAATAATAATAATAATAATAATAATAATAATAATAATTGCTAATATAATTGTAAATTTAATAAGATAGAATATTAAGATAATAATAGGAACAAGCATTTAAAGAAGCAGAAGAAATCGAATAACAAAAGCTTTTAATTAAATAATAATTATAATAAGAATAAATATTAAAAGAATAATAAAAAAAAGAATAATTATAAAAAATCTAATAAACAAAAGAATATAAAAAAAATTAATTACCGATAGAACCTGATTAGAACAATAGTTAAGCAATAACTTTTGCATTTAGATTTCCAAATGGAAGTAGAGTTATTAGAAGATTTTTAAAAAATGAATAAATTTTAGTAATAAATATAAAATATAATAATAAAATAATAATAAAAAATTGATAATAAAAAAATATATATTAATAATATAAAATATTTGTATATATTAATATAAATATATATTAATATATAAATATATATATATATTTATATATATTTATATATATATATATATATTTATTTTAGATTTTGTTTGATTTTGTATAATCACATGATAATATTTAATTTGAAAATGATAACAGTTATTTTGATTTAGTTTAAACATTTTCTAATTTAAGTTTAATTTAACTTAAAAATAAACAAATACATGAAATTTTTAATGATTCTAACTAATAAACCATTATAGTTAAGGAATTATGAATAATTTAAGTCTTATATATACACAAAAAAATATAATTATATATAAGTTAATTAAAATATAAAAATCTTTTTTTTAAATATATAAAAAAAAAATAACTATAAATTTTATTATTATATTAATAAAAAAAATATTGAATTATGAATATATTATTAATTTTATTTTAATATTTATAATAATTATTATTTTTATAATATATAAATTATTATTTATAACTATTACTAAAAAATATAATATAAAAATTTAAAAAAAAAATGGAAAAATAAACTTAATAATAACAGCAATCAAAAAACTTATCAAATTAAAAAAATAAATAAAATATTACATAATCAGCAATTAATTTAACATAAGGCTTAGATTATAAAGAGTTATAAAAAACTCTTATTTAATTTTAAAAAGCATAAATGTAATTAGAATTATCGGGAAAACTTTCTCCTTTAAAATAGATGTCTCCTTTTAAAAATAAAGAAATGGTAAACTTCAAAGCTTTAGAAGATGCAGGCCTTATAAGTTAAACTTAAAATAATTATTTTTTTTATTTTTAAAAATATAAATAGATCTAAATTTTCCTGCTGAAAAGGAAAAAGTTGAAGGCGTAAAAATATCTTTAGAAGATATTGAAAAAGCCTTTAAAATATTAGACGAAAAAAATTAAGGGTCAAAAATATCCCTTTAGGAATTAAAAAAGAAAATTCCTGTTTTAAACCCTAATTTTCCTCTTAATGAAATTCCAGCTTTAACACAGGGAAAAGCAGAAATAAAATCAAAAGAACTTTTTGAATTATTAAAATAAAATGAATTAGAGAACTTTGATCCTTTATAAGAGGCTTTTAACCTTTTAGATCCTAATAAAACAGGGGCTATTGATATGGGAAGACTTCAAAAAGTTTTTTCAGTTTTAGGATATGCTGATTTGGATTAAAAAGATATTAGTATATTAGAAGAATGCCTAAATATTAGGGCTGATAAATAAGGAAAAATCACTTTAAATGATTTAAGGGATATTTTTGAAAATGAAAATTGAATTTTATTTTATTTTATTTTTTATATAATAAATTCAATATACTTTTTTTTTTTTTTTTTTTTTTTTTTAAGAAAAATAATCGTTTTATATAATTATATTAAATACGATTTAAATCGAAAACGATTTTTTTATGTTTTTAATCTTTTTTGAAAAAAAAAAAAAAAATTAAAAATAAAAAATAAAAAATATGTTTTTATAAAAATTTATTTATTTAAAAAAATAAACAAAGAAATGAAATTATTACTTAAAATCGATTTTTTAAGAAATTTTATTCATTATTCATTAAAAGGAATACTTTATATTGGAATAAGTTAATTAATTTTAGGATTTATACTATTAATAATATCTTTAATAAAGAATGTTACTTAATAATTCGATGGTTTGTATTTTTTATACACATTCCGGTTTTTAGCTGGTATATTTCTCCTAATTTATTACCTTATAGGTTATTTTTACCAAAAATACTTCCGAAACGATATTATATAAGGCTTTTTTATATTCGGAACATGTTTAATATTCATATACTGTATTATATTTGCAATTTCATTCATAGTAATTTTACAAGCAACGACCTATTATGAAACTGATACAAGGGCATGTAAAAGATCAGAAGTTATTTTTCCTTATTAGAGATAATTCATAAAGGCAACTTAATTATTTGGAACTAAAGAATGCAAATGTAGTATATAAAATGTAAACGAATATAAAAAAAACCCACTTTTTAGTAAAATCGATTATGACGAAAATAGTGAATATCATAATGTTATGTAATGTCCTTAATATGAATAAATGTTATCTGATTTATAGTAAAATAAATAATAAATATATATGAGAATATATATATATATAGAATGGAAAATAATGGGAGAGAAATTTCGTCACTTTTAGGGTCTATAGAAAATTTTTTTGATTGCAGTGGAGTTTGTGATCCTTATCCTATTTATGTTTTTTCAGACTCTAATAGGGGAGCTCCAAAAAGTGATAAAAGTTGCTTTGAAAGTGGGATTGTGTAGATTTAAATCTATGGGACTTTATTTGGAATGATTTTTTGGATTGTTTCTATTGTTTTTGCTTGCTTAATGGTGTTTTCGATTTGTATTTTCTTTCATCCGAATAGGATGATTGATGAGGAAAGGAATAATTAATATAGGGAGGTTTAGTAATAGGATTATTGAAGTGTATTTTAAATAATAATAAATTGAATTTTTGTTTTTTTTAATATATATTTATTTATTCATTGAAAAAGAGAGAGGGGGGAAGGAAGGGTTTATTATTTAATTATTTATTATAAAATATTTAATAGATTTTATAAAATATATATTAATATTATAATTATTTATATAATAAATAATATTTATAATTTTATAATTTTAATCTAATAAAAAATATATTTAGGGTAAAAAAAATATATATATATATATATATATATATCATATAGAATAAAATAAATATATAAACGAAAAAATGGACAATAGATTTTATTAATAGCAATAAAATTAAAGTATAAAATATATAAAAAATATTAATAAAAAATTATTAAAAAGATTAAAATCCGAAATTAATGCAGGATTTGTAATATTAATTTGAGACGTAAAAAAAAAAACCAAAAAAAACCAAAAAAAAATGAATAAAAAAATTGTTTATAAATAAAGCTTAAAAAAATAAGAATAAATGTTGAAAATACATAAAGATAAAAAAATTCAAGAAATTAAAGAAGAATTTGATAAAAAAACAATTAATTAGTTAAAATGTATCAAGAAGTTACAATTTAATATGAAGAATTTATCTAAAATCTTGTTTTGTTATAAGAATAGAGAAATCAAGTAATATATATATATATATATATATTTTTATATATATATTATTTTTTATTTATATAGGATTTAGAAACTAAATCATTCTTAAAAGAAGAATTAAATGGAAAATTAATATAGAGAGCTGAATTATTAGCATAAAAAGAAGAAATGGAATAATATTTAGATCAATATATGATTAATTATCCAGAGGAATACGAATATATAAATAAAGTACAAGAACTTAAAAATAAAATATTAGATATTAATTAGAATATGTAGGAGAATTAAGAATATTAATAAAACGAAAAAAATAATCAAAATGAATAAAGCAAATTATATATATAGTAATTAATCGAATAAATGTAAATATAAATAAAATAAATAAATCAAGAAATATAATGCTTAAATGCTAATTTAGAAAATAATGTACATAAATAATCTGAAATAATATTTTAGTAATATTATGATAATAATATTTAGTATTTTTAGTAGCAAGAAAAAAATTATGGAAAAGAATGCTTATAAGGAGTAATTAAAGATAGAAAATAATAATTTTTTGATTTATTATTTAATTAGCATTAAGTAAATAAATTTATAATATGTATATATATATATATATATATATATATATATATATATATATTCATATATATAAATTTAATATTTTAAATATTTAAACATTTAAACAATATTTTTTAGTAAAGAATTCATAAAATTAATTAAATTATTTAATATAAATTACAAATTGAGATTAAAATTTTAGATAATACTTGTTATGTAGAAAATGAAATACTTCCAAATCTTAAAAATCTTATAGATGAATTAGAAGGGTCTTTTGATTAACTTTAATGTATGTATTAAGAATTAGATGGGTATTAAACTATAAAATAATAGGCTGAAGTTGATATAAATTAACTTCAGGACATTTTAAATAATAAATTTAAAGAAATCGAATAGGTTTATTATTTATAAAGTTTTATTTATTATTTTTTTATAGAATTATTAAAATTAAGTTAAATAAATATAAATCTAATCTTAAAAAATATTGAATTAAATATAAAGATATTAATAATGAAATATTTATATTTTAATATGCTTTTTAAATATTATATTTAAAAATAATACATATACATATATATATATATTTATATTAATAATATAAAAATTATTTTTCTATTAAATTATTATTATTTATTATTAATTTTAAATTATATCTATAATATTTTTTATTTATAAATAAATTTTTATTTATATATTATATTTATGAATAGATTTTTATATATATAATGAGCTTATAAATTATTTGTAATAAAAAATTTAATTTAAAAAAAAAATATATAAAAAATCAAAAAATAAGAAAATAATTTTAATAAATATTTTGACTTTAAAACCTAAATAAATATTAGAAAAAAAGGAAATATAATTATTAAAACAGATAAATGTAATTTATCATTAAAATAATTCTCATATTACTAACTTTAATAAACTAAACATTCTAAAAAGGTACCGTATGTCACTAATTATTCGGTTGGGACACATATTTTACCTTAAGTCTATTAGAAAATACTAATGATTATCAATATAGAATGCCTATAAATGGTGGAAATTATTCATAATAAGAAAATTAGTAATCTAATGCATAAAATGTTGAAATAATAGGGACATTAAATTTTAATTTTTGTACAAGAGTTAAATAAAACCTATGTTCATCAGATTAAAAAAAAGTAGGCTAAGATAATAAGGATAAAACTGTAAAAACTTACGCGAATATTTTTTTTGAAAGAATCGAAAATAATGTAGAATGTAGAAACTTAGCAAGTAATTCTGAATTCTAATATTATTCGTATAAATTTATTGATGAAAATAAACCATAAAAAGGAGTTGTTTATAGTCTATTTCATGGTGATTTATATGGAGTTCCTAGTCCCGCTAGACCTGCTGTTGTTCTTCCTTAAAATAATCTTAATTAATAAGATGGTTAAAATATTTAAGGAAATCGTAGAATATTAGATGACAGTGAAGATGATTCTAAAATAAGATATGGAATAGAATTTGTGATTTAATGCGATAAATAAGAAAAACAAAATATAGTTATTGATGGTTGGCAATTACTGACAGATGAAAAAGGCAATAAAAATATATATTCATTTAAAGCGCGTTCATAATATGGATGCCCTATTTTACAAGTATCTAAAATGTGGTAAATATTGTCTGATAAATAGGTATAAACCTTTATTATATATATATATTTATATAAAAAAAGATATATATATATATATATATATATATATATATATATATATTTATTTATTTATTTATTTAATATATTTTTTTATTTAATTTAATATTTTTTTTTAGATTATATTTACTATTGTATTTGTTATTATCGGTGTAATTGAGTGTTTTTTTGGTTTGAGAATATTTAAACCAACATTATTTGTAGTTGGATATTTTTCAGGATTTGGTATTTTGACTGCTATAATGGGAGAATTTGTTATTAGATATGATAGTGAGTCTGTTATGGTCTATGCAAGTCTTATTATTGCAGTTTTATTTGGTGTTTTGGTAGGATATGTTACTATAACGATACCTAAGATAGGTTTTTTTTGTCTCGGGATGTGGTTAGGTGTAGTTATAGCTTTATTGTTAAATAATGCGATTTTATACAAAATATAATTGACAAATAACTTCATTGTACTGTGGCTTACGATAGCTGTTTTAGCAGTTTTAATGGGTGTTTTATCGTGTTGTTTTTACAAACACTGCGTAATGGTGTGTACTGGAGTAGTTGGCGCATATGCTATTGTAAGACCTTTTGGATGGATATTAGGAAGCTTTCCGAATGAACTTTAGATTGCAAAAGATATAAAATATGGGAATATTTCGTCTGTTCCTTCTATGTTTTACCTTTATTTTGCTTTAATTATTGTCGTGGCTTTTATTGGGATAACTTATTAGTGGAGAAGTTATGCTGAAAGAAGGGCTGATGAAGAAAGGGAAGATTTAATGCTTTTTTAGGCAGATCCTGAATTTTTTAATTTAAATAAAAGACTTTTAGATAAATAAGATAAAGATTTAACTGAAAATGAAAAAAAAATAAAAAGAAAAGTTGATAGAATATAAAAAAATCTAAAAAAAAAATAAAAAAAAGAAGAAAAAGAAAAAAAAATGATTGAAAAATTAGAAAGAAGAAGAAAAAGAAAAGAACAAGGTGATAATTATGAAACACCAGAAGAAGATAAAAGCAGTGAAGGAGATAGTAATAGTAGTGAAAGTGATTAAGATGAGGAAAATTAAAAAAATAAAAATAATGGAAGTCCAGCAGGAAAATTTTCAAAATTAGTATATATATAAATAAAAATATATAAATATATACATATATATATATATATATATATATATATATATATATTTATAATTTTTTTTATATATTTACTCATTTTTTATTTTTATATTTATATATAAATTTATTTATTTTTTATTTTTTTTTAGTTTACGAATGTTAAAGATGTTTTTAAGAAAAAAAAGGACGAGAAAAAAAAATAAGATGAAGATGATCCGTAAGAATTTGTCGAAATGAAGAATTTAGTTAGTAATGAATAATATGATAATAAAATTATTGAAAAAGAGATGTAGAAACCAGGATTTAAGAAATAAAAAAAGAAAGAAAAAAAAAAAAATTCTGATGATGACGTTGTTGAATTAGAAGAATAAAAAGAAGAAAAATAAGAAGAGAAAATAGAAGACAAAAAAAATAAAAAAAAACAAAAAAATTCTGATAATGAAGATGATGATGATTATGAAGAAGAATAAAAAAAAGCTGATGAAGAAAAATAAGTAGAAAAGTAAGACAAAAAAAAGAAAACTAAAAAGAAAAAATGAAAACTATATAAAGAGATATAATATGTATTTCATATAAAGTTGTTTATTTTTTATATAAAATAAAATTCAAAATAAAATAATGTTTAAATTTCATATATTATTTGGATTTATAGCAAAAACTAAGTCAAATTTATTATATATATGTGTACTTTCTCTTTTTTATTCAATATTTTCTTATTTTTCGTCTTTATCTTCATTTTCTTGTAATTAATCTATCTAAAGTTTTTATTTAGATTCTACTTTTTATAACAAAGAATTTGATTATTATATTTGTTATAAATTATCTTCTTCTTTTTCAACTTTGAAATATTTATTTAGGTTTAAACTTGTTATTTAAGGATTTCTTACACCAGCAAATCTTTATTTATATTAAGAAACATATATGTTTTATAGTTTTTATTTTTTATTTTATATTTATTAAATATATGAATAATTAGATATATATTCATAGTTTTAAAAAATATTTTTTATTATTTCACATTCATTTTTAAAATGCATAAATATACATTTTTTATCAGTTAATAATTATTTTACTTATCCAGGTTTAAAAAATTTAAAAGACTAAAAAATTTATTATTAATATATAAAAAATATAAAAATAATAAATATATATATATATATGTAAATATAAATATATAATAATATATATATATTCTATTATTATATTTATATTTTAAATTAGTATTACTTTATATGTATTTTATTTTCCAATATTTTAAATATTATTTACATTTTTTAATTTATTTACAAATTCATTTTATATATCTCTACCTTTTACAATTCCTTTTAAAAGTACTCCACCGTTAAAGCAATCGATAATTTACTTAGAACTATAATAAAAATAATATTTATTTATCTGTTTTTATTATATTATTACGTATATTTTTTAATAAAAGAATTCTAAATAACTTCATCACACATTTATTTATTTAAATTTCCCAAAGGTTAAAGTTAATCATAAAACATTTATGAAAGTCCTCTAAGACTTTACTACCAAACAAGTTCTTCAATTTCCAAATTAAACTTTGCCACCTTTTATAAAGGTTCAAGTGGAAAGGCTAAAACGTATACTACAGCATCTGCCATACAAGAACTAACATATCTCATATTTTAAAGTACTAATTAGTAATGAAAAAGTACATCAGAAACTGTTTTTTTTTCGTTATATGTATAGAATGTCTTAGAACATGTTTCTGTGGCACAGCCTCTTGTAATTATATATAAAAATTTAGCTTTTTAACCTTCTTTTATTATATATTAGTCTTTTTCTATGATTATTTCGGTACTTTATTCTATTATTTTATCGAGAATTTTTTCCGGTATTTTCTAAAAAAAAGGGACAAATTCTATCAGAAATTATTTCTTTGGAGGCAATTTCCATGAAGGTTGTATATTTTCAAGCTAAATTTGTAATTATTCGATATTTTTTTTTTACTCTAGAAATTATTTATCATCTATATGACCAAATCTAACTGAATCCTAAATTAATTTCATTTATTTTTCAAGTAGAGAAAAAGCAGCTTTTTTCGTTTAAGTTTATTTCTTAATTTCCGGAAAAGAGATTTTAATATAATCAACTATATATTGATGACCAGAAGTTCTATTATTTAAGCTTTCCTTTGAAATCAAGCCCTTTATTTAATCTGATATAGGAAATTCTTTCTAAATTTCTTCTACAGTCTCATGAGCTTCTATATAAGTAGTAACTACATCATATATAAATGCAATTTAATTAAAAAGTAGATTGGATGTTTTATTTCTGAAAAAAGGAACTACTTATAATTAAAAAAGTATCTATATATAATATGGATTATGGAAATAATTATATAAAAACTCCCAACTATTCATACTTTCATTTTAAGCATCTAAATCCCAGTTTACGCTTTCTAAAAGAAGTAATAAAGTACTAGAACTACATTAATGTTTTTCATATTAAATCCAATAAATACCTTTTAAGGCTAATAAAAATCTATTTCTTGCTTCAATAATCTTGTCTTTATCTAAATTTTGAATTTCCGAGCTTTCTTCATTATCACTATTTTCTAAAAGCTCATATTGTTATTATAAATTTTATTAATCTTTTGTCGAAAATAAGTTTTCTACCATTTCAATTTAAACTATTTCGTTTTTTCCAATTAATTTTTTAGCTAAGGCTTCTTCTTTTTCCCTTTTTTGAACTTCTTCTTAAATTTACTTAATTTTCAAATGAAAATCTTCTAAACCAACTAAGTCTTTTAAAATATTCCAATTTACCATTTTCAAGTAAGAATTTCCTTTCAGAAATTAAATCTTCCTCTCACTCTCTAATTTAAGGTTCTATAAAAATCCTAAATACACTTTTTCCCTTATATTATAATTCACACATAGGCCTAAACCCTTAATTAAAGGACCTGTAATAGTCCCATTTATAATCAAGCTTAAAATCGCATTCCCTGCCATATCGAAAAGTACAATATCTCGAAATTTCTAAGGATAATAATCATCATTTGCAACTATAATGGCAAAGGATATACCCACAGCTCCCCTTAATCCACCAAAACTAAGCATATAAACCTCCTTCCACGTGATCCCGTAGCCCCATTTCTTCAACCATCTCACAACACACGTAATAGATGCAAATCTACTAAAAAGCATACAAAAATAAAGACCAAATAGTCTAAAGTAGTCCCCGAAGATAATAGTTTACTTATCATTGATCTACTAACCGTTTATATCATACAAAAGGGAACTATCTGTCAAAACTTAAACTCCTATAAGAATTCCCGCGAGCAAAAAAATGACAGATTCAGCTGCAAAAACCACATATTTCCAAAAAATGAGGACTACTTTTTCCTCTTCTAAAGAAATTTTTGGTTTAGCAAAAATAGATAAAAATAAACCTAAAGACACTAAAGACATTACACCTGAAATTTAGAAACCAAAATCTATATTTTCGGCAAAAAAATAACATAAATAACATGAAATAAAAGTCACATTTACAGTTAAAATAGGATCATTATGTATTTTTTTGATCCAAAATTAACCTATAACTCCAATAAAAATTCCCAAAAAAATTCCACCAAAAAACAATGTAAAAAACAATTTCAAAATTTCAAAAATATTCATATTCTTAAAAAAAATATAATATAATAAATACGTATATATATATATCTTAATGTACTTCATTTTTAAATAATTTAGTTGAAATTTCATATAAAATAATTGAAGTTCCGTAATTTAAAAGACTTTCACCTTCAACTAAAGACTTGAATTTTTTTATGGCTCCGACTTCTTTTAATAAAGCTAATATTTAAACTGTGTCTGTGCAAGAAAGAATAGATCCGAACATAAAAGCTCCTTTCCACGAATAATATGTATCGTCGTATTATAGTATTATTTTTATAGATATAAGAATAAATAAGGCTGAAAGAAATACACAAGGAAATACTAAAAGAAATATTTAACCTGATTGTTTCTTAAAGGAATGCCAATCACTATTAAAGCCACTTTCAAATATTAAAATAGGAAGAAATATCATTAAAATGCCTTAAGGGTTTATGTTTTTAATATTATTTATTGATTCACCTATTATACCCATATTGTCGGCTAGTTTTCCAACTATTATACCCATTACAAATAACATTGGGGCGTATGGAATTCCTGTTTTTTTGTTTATTTCACGGATTAAAGCTGATAGGCCTAAACTGGCGAATAAAAATAATATTATTAGGGATTCTGGGGGAATTGTTTCTTATATATTATTATTTTGATTTGGTTTAAATTCCATTTTATTTTTATATGATAAATATGTCTTATTATTTTTATTTTTATTATTTTTGATTTTTTTTATAATTTTGTTTTTCAAAAAAAAATTAATATTTTTATTTATGTTTTAAATATTGTAATCTTATCAAGATAAGCAATATATTAGTATCGTTATTTATATTTATTTAAAATAATTTATTATGATATTTTTATTAGATTTAATAAACTATATATATTCTATTTTTATAACACATATATAAAAATATATTTATTAATAAAAAAAAAAAAATTATAACATATGTAAAGACTTTTTTCTAAAAAAATAAAAGATTCTATTTTTATTAGTTAAATTTAGTTTTTATATTTTAAATTTTATATATAATTAAATTTTAGTAAAAATAAATATATTATTTATATATATATATATATTTTAGTTTTTATCCGAAAATAAGGCATATATAAAATAAGATATAATAAATTATAATAAAATCCATAACTCAAATTATTTTATATTATTTTTGTTTAAATTATAATTAGAAAATTTTTATTAATATATTGTAAAATTTAATAATATTTATTTATGGATTTAATTGATTAATTTAATATGTATATATTAATTTTTTTTTATATATAATAATAACATAAAAATGCCATTTTTTAAAAAAACCTTAAAATATTCAGTCGCTTTTTTAGCTGGTTCATCTTTTTCATATTTTTTAAATATAAAATATATTAACTTAAATGAAACTATAAACTCAAACGAGCCTGCTTTCTAAAAATACTTAGAAGAAAACAAATTTATATACCCTAAATTTTATGATAAATACCTAAGCTATTTTAATAATGAATAATTTCTTGAAAAGCTTATTTTGAAAGAAAATAATGGATTTCTTCATTACAAAATATTTTTTCCTTTGGAATTCTTAGATAATATATTTAAAAAAAATAATGAAAACGATGAAAATATTATAAACTAAGAAAAAATTTCACAATGTAAACTTACTTGTATTTTCTCGGCTAATAAATCAGTTTAAGGACATAATAATATAGTACATGGGGGCTTCTAAGCTACTTTATTGGATAATTTATTTGGATATTTAGCCACTTTATCTAATGGTTTGTAGCCTTGTGTTACAGCTAATTTAAATATAAATTACAAGAAACCAATGAAAGTTTAATAGGAGTATATTATTAAATGTTCAATAGAAAAAATTTAGGGGAAAAAAATATTCCTTAAGGCTATTGTAGAGGATAATTAAGGAATTATATATACGGAATGTTAGGCTTTATTTATTTCTGTTAATTGGAATATGTCGAAATTTAAGAAAATATTTTAAATTATTGATAATTTTGGTAAACCAGAATAATAATAAAGCATTTAATAATTAATCACTCCTTAACATATTGACTTGGAACATCCTGAATTTTTGTTTTAATAACATCATTTTTAAATGAAAAGAGCATTGCGATTTTATTTTGATTGAATTTAATATATATAAAGAATTTTTATTGATAAATAATTATATTTATTTATTATATTAATTCATATAACAATATTGGAAAAAATGATTTCTAATTATATTGTTCTTTTTATTAATTGAATGTAATATTTCTTGTGATTAATTTTAAAATATTTTTTTAATATGAAATATTTTTGTTTTTTATTAATTAAATGAATTATTTTAATGATTTATTTAATTATTTTAATTATGATATTATTTTTATTAGTATATATATATATATCTATTTATTCTTTTATAAAATATTATATTTATATTTATATAAAAAGTTTTATTAATTTTTATTAAAAAAAAATTAATATATTCTAGAAAAAAAAAAAATATAATAAAATTTAATAAATAAATTTTTACTTTTATTGTATAATTAAATAGATATTTATTTTAATATAACAAAAATTATAAAATTAATTAATATAATTATTAATATTATTTAAAAATATTCTATAATATTTAATTATATAATAAAAAATATAAATTATTATTAATTATTTGTCAAAAAAATTATCTTTTTATATAAAAAATTCATAAATTTATATTTTTATTACTAATATTAACATAATTAGAGGATGACCTTATATATTTATTATTATTAGCATTTAATTCAAACTAAAAATTATTTTATTTAACTGTATGTAAACTGGAATTTCTATAGACACTTTTATTTTTAATACTATTCAAAATAACTCCTATTTCTGACTTAAAATTGATATTTTCATTTTTAGATTATTTTAACATTTGATTAATTTTTGTTTCTTCTTATTTTAATATAGAAATATAAGTTTCTGCTAAAGAAATTGTTTTATCAGATTAATTAATTTACATATAATTCTATTTACGAACTTAATCTATTTTTTATTGTTTATACATTTAAATTTTATATCTTGTAGCTTCTCTTTGGTTTTATATTTATTTGCATTTAATTTGATTTCTATATGTATAATGATCATACTATTCTTTTACAGACATATCATTTATTTGAGATATTTTTTAAACTTTGACTTTTTCAAGATTTTTTTCTTATTAAATAACATTTTTTAATAAAGACATATATACTTTTTATTCATTTCTCTAATTTTTAATTTATTAAAATTTTTGATTTATTTCTTTTTATTATTCCATCTTTACATAATTAAACTTATTATTTTAATGATAAATTTAAAATTAAAGAAATATATATATATAATATATATATAAATATATATATAATATATATATATATATATATTTTATTTTTTATATATACTGTATTATTTTTTTATTTATTATCTAATTAAGCTAATCTTAAAGCTTATAGTTTTTTTTCTAAAATTTTCTTTTATCCTTTTTCTATTTATGCTTTCAATTTTTTATTTTCAATTTTTTTGTTTATATATTCTAATTCTTTCTTACTTTCTTTTTCAGCTCGAAGTTATAACCATTTAGAATATTTAAATTCTTATGCTATTTAACGTATTTTTTATGCATTTTTTTGTATTTAAGGTTTTTCGTATGGCAATCTAGCTTTTTTTAATATTTCTAATGTTTTTTTTATTGGAGTTGCTTCATAACTTTTTGTCTTTTTTTTATTTTATAATTTTTTATAAATTTCTATTATTTATTGCAACTCTTTATTATTTTTTTAACAGTATTTTAACGGATTTTATTCCTAGCTAATTTTTGGCATTGACATTTTATTTTTTTATTAATAAATTATAAAAATTAAATTTATACAAAAAACTAAAAAAAATATATTTTAATAATAAAAAAATTAAATTTTTATAAATTTTTTTAAAAAAAAAATAATAATAATTTCTATTAATTTCAAAATAAATGAAATTAAGATATTATTATTTATATAAAATATATATTAATAATTATTTTCAAAAAAGACAAAAAACAAAAATAATATTAATATAAATATATGGGTTCATCCAAATAAGAAAAAAATAAAAAAAAATGCCAAAATGAATTTGAAAAATTTTAAGAATCAATAGAAAGTCCAGAAAAACCCAACCAACTCGCTGCCCAGCTTTAATTTTCGAATTTCTAAAACCAATTATTTCCATAATACTAATATAATACAAATAATTTATAAATAAAGCATTAAATTTAATCTAAAATCCCTCTACCGCCATAAATTCCTTAATAGACTATAAAATATAATTTTTTGGAGTTTCCCCCTTAAAATACTTAAGAGTTTCGGGTAATTTTATTAGATTATTTTATTAGTGATTTATTTGATTATCCAATACATTCAGTTGAATTATTAGAAAATATTTTAGAAGCATTTTCTCATATTAAAGATTCTTCTTTTTTTATAAAAAAAATTGAATTAAAACCAATTTTATAAGAACTTCATGACAAAAAAGCAATAAAAATATAAGAATATGCAGTAGGAACTTAATTATATGATTTCATTATTGATTTAAATATAGAAAAAATAAAATAGCTCTCAAGAGAATTTTCAAAAGATAAACCTAAATGTATGCCTACATTAGATAAAAAAGCTTTACAAATTAATAATAATAATAAATAAATATTAAATTAATCTTAATAAAATTCATTAAATTCTATTAAATAAGTTTAAATGTCAAAAAGAGTATATATATATATATATATATATAATATATATATATATATATATATTTATATATATATTTAAAATATATATTTTTATAAATTTTAATGTATATTTATTATATGTATTTATATTTATTTTATTATTTATATTTTTTTAGGAAATCGAAGATTTATTAAATAAAAAAACGGGATTATAAAAAGAAGTAATAAATATGAGTAAAGAAAAAAGTAATTTATTAAATAAAATTTCAGCGGCTGAAGAACTTGCCCTTGCTAATTTTCGAAAATAAGGCTCTAAAAGGATTGATTATTGTGATTTTGGTACTCGCGAAAAATGCCAATAATCTCGAAATACAAACGTCCCGTGTACTAAATCACATTTTAAAAAAATTATTAGACCACATACTGATGAGAATTTAGGAAATTGTTCTTATTTAGATACTTGTAGACATATGGATTATTGTAAATTTGTACATTATGTTTTAGATGTTGATATGTATAATTTAAATACAGATAATATTTAAGAATAAAATGAAAAAAGATTAAATCCATAATGGATTAATTGTGATTTGAGATATATTGATTTCAATATTTTAGGTAAATTTAATGTCATAATGGCTGATCCACCATGGGATATACATATGACTTTGCCTTATGGGACATTAAAAGTAAAAATATATTTGTATATGTATATATATGAATATGAATATAAATATATATATATATATATATATATATATATATATATATATATATATATATATATATATATATTAATTTTTTTTTGTTTATATATTTATATAATATTAGGATAGAGAAATGAAAGCTATGAGAGTAGATATTTTGTAAGAAGAAGGTTTTATATTTTTATGGGTAACAGGAAGAGCTATGGAATTAGGAAGGGAATGTTTAATAAACTGGGGTTATAAGAGAGTTGAGGAAGTAATATGGATAAAAACCAATTAACTTTAAAGAATTATAAGGACTGGTAGGACTGGTCATTGGTTAAATCATTCTAAAGAACACTGTTTGGTTGGAATAAAAGGAAATCCTAAATTGAATAGAAAAGTGGACTGTGATGTAATAGTATCTGAAGTAAGGGAAACTAGTCGAAAACCAGATGAAATTTATAATTTGATAGAAAGATTGAGTCCAGGTGGTAAAAAAATCGAACTTTTTGGAAGACCGCATAATACTATGCCTGGATGGCTTACATTAGGAAATTAATTACCAGGTATATATTTAGAAGATTAGGATATAGTTGATAGGTATTAAGATGCATACCCAGATTCGGATCTATCCAAAGAAGAAATGGAAAGAAACAAAATTAGAATGAAAAATGAAAATGATATCGAAAATATCTATAATTCACATATTTAGAATATTCCGCCGTTTAAAACAAAGCAGTTGCAAAAAGATCTTAGTGTAGGAGTTGGGTTGGGATAATAGAATTAATAAGTTAGTCAAGGAGGATAAAGTTAGCTATTAGGAAGACAGTAGAATTAATAGTAATAATAAAATAATTAAAATGGAAATTCATAAACATAGATTAATTTTAAGTGATATTTATAAAAAAAAAATATACTTATTATATATATATATATATATATTTATTTGTATTTTTTGTATTATACAATAAGGAATTAATAATATTAGTTATTTATTATATATTTCTTTATTAAAAAAAAAAAAAATTAATTAATATAATCTATATTTATTAAAAATTTAATTTTAATATTATATATTTCAAACGAATAAATCAAAATAAAATTAACATTAAATAGTAAACAGACAAACAAACAAAAAATAATAAATTTTAAGTAGAAAAATATACAGTATTGTATTTTTTTGCTTAATTTTGAAAAAAAAAATACCATAACCTTTATTTTTATATTATAAAATAACTTTTAATATAAAGAAAAAAAAGAGAATAAGAATTTTTTTTTTTTTTTAAAGAAATAAATAAATAAAGCAAATCAAAATAAAAAGAACAAAAAAATAATAACAAACAAATAAATAAATGGGAAATAATTGTTGTGCAGGAGGTCCATAAGGAGACAAAGCAGGCGAAGTTTATGTATATCCTTAAAATCCGGACCAATCAATAGTAATAGATGATAATTAAAACATAAACTAACATACAAGTAAGGCTGAAAAAGTAACTGTAAAAGCAAATAACGTAAATACAAAATCCGTAGATAAAATCGAACAAACACAAGAAGAATAATAAAATAATTAAGAAATATAGGAATAAAATCATTAAAAAAAATAATGCTTTGAATCTTAATTAGTTAATAAATAAGAATAATAAAAACATAAAGTTCAATAATTAGAAGAGTTATAATAAGTTCATGCACCGAATCCTATTATAGCCAAAAGAATACCATAAGTACCTAATTATGATAACATTGCGACTAAAAAATCATATGAAAAGTGCGGAGAATTCTAATTTGATTAAGATTTTGATGAAGATAAGTCCTTGCCGATTTTAGGACCATATGAATTTGAAAATTAAGCTGTTTATATAGGATAATGGAAAAACGGATAAAGGTAAAAATATATATATAAATAAATAAAACAAACAAAAATAAATATAAATAAAAGAAATGGAAAGGGTAAATAATATTGGTCAGATGGTTCTTTTTACGAAGGTAATATTTTTATTTTATTTTAAATTAAATTAAATTTGAAATTCAAAATATATTATATTATATATATATATATATATATATATATATATATATATATTTGCAATTATTTTTTCATTATATAAAAACAATATAAAATAAGGATATTGGAGAAATAATATGGCAAATGGAAAAGGTAGATTAATTCATGCAGATGGTGATGTATATGAAGGAGAATGGAAAAACGATAAAGCACATGGAAAAGGTTTCTATGATCATACTGATGGAGCTAGATATGATGGAGAATGGTATGAAGATAAATAAAATGGATATGGAGTTGAAACTTGGCCTGATGGAGCTAAGTATGATGGACATTATGATGTTGGAAAAAAACATGGGCTGGGTACTTTTTTCTGGGCTGATGGATCTAAATATACAGGATAGTTTATTAATAATAATGTATTTTTTAAATTTTATTTTTGTTTAAAGATTTATGTATATAATAGATACATGGATAGGGCACTTATGAATGGGCAGATGGAAGAAAATATGATGGTGAGTGGAATAATAATAAAATGTAAATTTTTATAAAAAGAAATTTGTATTTATTTATTTATAAAAATATAATTAAATTAATGTAATTTTTTTAATAAATAATTTAATTAATAAAATAAATATATAATATTTATCTTAAAATATATAAATAGTTATTATCATTTATTAATTTTAAATGTATATTTATTGTTTTTATATAATAAATAAAGGGATGGTAAAGGAAAATTCTAATGGGCTGACGGTAGAAAATATGATGGTGAATATTTAGATGATAAGTATTTTATATATATACATATATATATATATATATAAATTATTTTTTTAAATTAAATCTTATAAAGAAAGCATGGTTATGGTATTTTTGAATGGCCTGATGGAAGAAAATATTAAGGAAATTGGGAAAATGGCAAATAACATGGAATTGGAGTGTATATAGGTTCTAATGGATAAGAAAGAGAAGGTGAATGGGTTAATGGAAAAAGAGTTAAATGGTCTAAAAAAAGGGGCGATGAAGATTAAGAATGATACATATACATATTAATTTATTTGGAAAAATATTTTTTTTATAAAATTAAGCATATATAATTTAATATATATATATTTATTGTTTTTTGTTTGTTTAATATTATATTAATAAATTTACTTTGTTTATCTATTAAATATTTTTTTTATATATATATATTTTAAGTAAAATGAATTTTATATTATTATGATATTTTTTTTTTTTTAATAAAATTAATAATTTTTATTTTTTTAATAAATTAACTTAATAAAATAATTAAAATTAAAGGTATTCACTAAATCATATAGTATGTTTATTTAAATATTATATATATATAAGCAAAATTACTATTATATAATAATAAAATTAAATAATAAAATAATTAAAATACATATATATATATATTATTAATGGGTAGTAAAATAAATAAATATCCTACAGTCGATAAAAAGTTTAAAAAATATATATATATATTTGTATATTTTTTTTTTAAATACAAGTATTAAACTAACTTCTTTTTTTGATGACAGTGATAAAAATAAATAGCAAACAAAAAAAATATGGCAAAAACCAACTAAAGATTAAGAAATTCTGAACAAAAAAATATTTTTATTATAGTCCAAATTTTATAAAAAAAGCAAATCTAAATAAAAATTAAAGACAAGACATTATTATATAGATGACTCGAACTTATATGTATCCAAAAGTGAGAAATCTGAAAAAATATAAGGCTTTTTGAATCTTAATTGTTGTAAATTAGACATTCTAGAAAATATAGACATAAAACAATTTAATTAAACGTCTCTAATGTAAGGATTTCGATTAATTAGAAACGGGAAATACATTGAAATATATACAGACGATCAATTGATATTTAAAGAATGGAGAAATGTTATAACATTAAATGCAATTTAGTAAAACTTTCACGAAGATTTTATAGTCACAAAAATTATTGGGAAAGGTTCCTTTGCAAAGGTTTATTTAGCAACAAAAAAATAAAATAATTAATAATATGCAATTAAAGCTTTTAATAAAGAATTTATGTTAAATTAACACAAAGGTAAAGAATCCTTAATAAATGAAATAAGTACAAAAACCTATTTTTATTTAAATACATATATATATATAATCATTAGTTGTAATGAGAAATTTAAGAAATGAGCATTTAATAAATCTATATGAAGTATATGAAACAGCTAATTCGATATATTTTGTAGTCGATATTATTAATGGAGGGGAGCTTTTACATAGATTAAGGGAAAAAAAAACCATAAAAGAATCTGATTTAAAAAATTTGATAAGAAATTTATTATTAGGGCTTTAATATTTGCATTAAAAATAAATTATGCATAGAGATTTAAAACCTGAAAATCTTTTATTAAAATCAAAAGAAAATGATTATGATTTGGTTATTGCAGATTTAGGACTGGCCACTTTTACTAATATTAAAAATATTTTATTTAAAAGATGTGGTACTCCAGGTTTTGTAGCACCAGAAGTTTTAGCATATTAAGTATATTTAAATTTTATATTTATTAATTTTTATTATCTCTTTTATAGGATGGAGGAAGCTTTTATGATGTTAAATGTGATATATATTCAGCAGGAGTGATATTTTATTTATTGCTAACAGGAAAACAACCATTTGAAGGTAAAGACTATAAAGCAATACTAAGAGCTAATAGAGAAAGTAATATATAATATGATATTCCTGAACTTGATACTGTTTCTATAGATGCTAAAGATTTACTTATAAAAATGTTAAGGTCTAATCCTTCCGAAAGATTTTCGGCTAGTGAATGCTTAGGACATCCGTTTTTAAATTAAAGTTAAGATTAATAAAATTATTAAAATTTAGAATTTGCTTAATAAAATTTAAAAAATTACGAAGTTGGCTATTTGTCAAATATAAGGAATAAAAATGTAAAAAATATAATTCTTTTTTATTATTTTAAATATAAATATATATTAGTAAACAGATTCTTAAGAATAAATTGGTTCTTTAGCACTTCATTCGAATGGAATTCCGGCTATGAATGGAAATATTGATACTATGGGTAGTTTAAGTAATTATAGTAATGCTAATTTAGGTAATAAAGAAAATAAAGAATTAGTTTAGTCGAAGTTCTCGACTAGAGCAAAAACAGAGAGTATTGATTCGAATATTTTAAAAAATTAATTACATTTAGAAGTTAAAAATAAAGAAAAGAATAATTTACATAAAATGGCTATTTAAAATAATATGAATAAATGAAAAAAAATACATATATTAATTTATTTACTATATATATATTTATTTTATTATTATTTTTACTAAATAAATAAAATTATATAAATAAATTATAATTTTATAATTCAAAAAAAAAAATTTAAATTATTATTGTATACAAAAAAAAAAAAACTCAATATGGCCGAAAAAAAACTCGAGCTTAAATAAACATAAAATAAACGCTCTACATGCCGTTATTGTAAACATAGAATTGAATAAGGATTATAACTAAAGTCATTATCAGCTAAATAATTTACTCCTTCAAAATAAACATTTGATTGCTATCATTTAAAATGCTTTTAATTAAAAGGCGAATTCTAGAATTTGGACGCTTTAGAAATTCCGGGATATTATGATTTAAAATAAGAATAAAAAGTAGAGGTGATTGATTTTTTTAAGGGTGTAAATTAAAATTAAATTGTAAAAAAAAAACCAAAATAGGAAGAAATGAAACAAAAAACTAAATCAAAAACTAATTAAAAAATGCATAAAAACAGATAAGTTATGGGATACACAGATGAATAATTAGATTTGTATAATCAATATAAGGAATTTTATGGGGAAAAAACAAGTACAGAATTAAAATAAATACTCCATATTAATGATTAAGCGAAAACAGGGAATAAATAATAATTGATAGACAAATGTGCTGATGGTAAAACACTAGGAAAAATACCTAAATGTCCAATATGTCATGGAGGAAAATTAAGATTTGATTATATCAATGGAAATTATAAATGTCCAGGATATATGGAAGATGAAGAATTTAAATACTGTAATAAATTATTTTCAATGGAAGATATAGAAAGATAGGAATGGATAGAGTAATGATTAAAAAAACATAATAAAACTAATATATAAAAGATTATATATATATAAATATATATATATATATATATATATATATATATATATTATAAAAAAAAAAAAATTAATAATTTAATATTTATTTCATTATTATAAATATTACTTAATTTTTTATATAATGAATATAAATTTTTTTTAATTTATTAAATATTTTTTTAATTTTTTAATAATTATTATATATATATATACTTATAATTATTTTATTAATTAATAAAATAATTAATATTAAATTATATAAATTATAAAAATGTAAAATACTTCCATATATTCAATTAAAGACTATCCCTTAAACAAAAATTCTGTTTTTTTCGAATCCGAAAAACAAATAATAAAACCTTATTATAAACTTTCAGAATAAACATAATTTGACTATAGTAAAATAAAAAATTAATTTTTTTAAAAAAATATAATAAAGGTAGGATAATAAATGAATTTAAATAAATAACAGAATCAAAATAATGTATAATTTCATAATTGATATTTTACTTACAAGTTTATTTTGATATTCTCAAAAGAAAAATAGAAAAAACAAATCCATAAAATCACCAATAAGATTTATTAGAAATTATTAAAAACTTTAAAATAGGAATAATCGGTTGTGGAAATATTGGAATAAGTTTATTAAATTCAATTTTTTTTTTAATAGGCTATATAGACATGAACAACATTCATGTATCAACCCGAAGACCAGAAAGCCTAATTAAATATGAAGAAATAGGACTTAATATATATTTTGATAATGACAGGTTAATTGAATAATGTGATATTATATTTTTATGCGTTCCTCCTAGTTTAGATAATTGGGCAATAATTGAATTAAGGCAAAGCTTTGAAAATCGAATAAATAATCAAAAAAAGAAATTATTACCTATGATTTTTTCAGTTATTTCTAATGTCAATATCAACAAAATTTAAAAATTGTTAATTAATAATAATATATATATAAGGACGAATATTTAAAATTATCAAAAAATTGATTCTGAAAAAAATTTTGGTTTATAAATTTTCTAAGATTTAAAGTTAGTTAAATAAATACTTATTACATTTTAGTATGTTTTTGAGAAAGATAATTTAAATGAAGATACTTTTTCATTTTAATAAATTAGCCCTTATATTCTTAAAGCTTTTATAGGATATGAAAATGTAGAAGAATACAGTAAAATTATTTAATAATAAGCTGTAGATTAATATATATAAAGATTTAATGTTTATAAAGAAATATTTGAAAGTATAATTAATGAGAAAAAAAATTGAAGTAAATATTAATATTAATTATATTATTATTATATTATTATTATTATTATTATTATTATTATTATTATTATTATTTTAAAAAATATCTTCAATTAATAAATATTTTAATTTTTAATTTTAAAAAACTAACATTTTTTTTTTTTATTAAATATTATTAAATACTAAATTATTTATATTTTATTGAATAAATATTATTATTTATAAAACTAAAATAAACTTTTTAGAATATTATAATAATTTTTTAAAAATATATATTTAATATATTTAATTTATATAATATTTTTATATTTTAATATAAATAGCATAAAATTTAAAATATATATTTAAATCTAAATTATTCTTAAAAATAAAAAAATATAATAAATATAAATATTTATTTATATGAAAAATTTACGAACTAAATCATAAGATTAATTTTTAATCCTTTTATATAACAATTATTAAAATTAATAAAATCTTATTTATATATAAAAAAATTATTAATTAATTTATAAATTTTATAAATTTAAATAGAAATTTTTAATTTTTATAAATTTATTAAATTTAAAGTTTAATATCTAAATTATATGATTAAATAATTTAAGTGAAAAAAACAATATACGAAAAAAATAATTTAAAATAAAAAAAATATTAACATTTTAGTATTTCTAATATATAGTATTTTATCGAGTATAGTATAAGTTTTTTTAAAGACATAGTAAATCAATAAATTATAATATTATATAGTCATAGTATTTATAATTAATATTTTTATGTTTTTTTTTTTCAAAAAAAAAGAAATATTTTTGTGAATAAATAGTCTATTTATATAAAATGAGAAATTCTTCAAAATTATTGAAGTTTATTTATGAACAAATAAATAAATAAATATTTTTTTTAATTTGGATAATATATAAATTTGTCTAATTTTATATCAATAAAATAAAATAAGTTAGTTAAAAAGTAAAAATTAAAAAAATAAAAATATAAAAATGAAAGATTTAATACCTATAATATAAAGTATGAAGCGATAAATTATTGTAATCAAAATTAACTTTTTAAGCCTAAAAGAATGAATAGTGAAAAATAAAAAATCATTTAGTAAAATTAATATGGATTATTTTGTTTCTTTAGTAATAATAATATACATTATTTTATTTTAAAATTAATGAATTTATAGTTTTAATGAAAATTTTAACAATTTCTAAGATTTCTTGTATATTTTTAAATGATTATTTGATTGGAACCTAAGAGAGATAAAATCGGATTTAAGTATTTATTATATATAATGGTTTTTTAATCATATTTAGGTTTAAAAATTAAAGATGCCTTTTGAAATTATTATTGAAAAACACACATAATAGTTCTTATATAAATTATAGAAAAAACTTTGAATTTTATTTATAAAATTTAATTTAATAGATGATTATGATATAATTAATAAAAATATATGTATTCATTACAAAAATTAATAAATTTAACCCTTTTAGTATATCAATATTTTAGTAATTTATAGATTTTTTAAAAAGTTTCGAGATATTCTAAAGCTAGATTAATCTAAATGCTTCATTTTTTCTCTAATATTTTTTAATAAGTACAAAACACATTAATAAATAGTTACTCTTTTGGCTTATATAGAAAATAAAATTAATATTATTGATTTAGAAATTTACAGTAATTAAGCTTATTAAAAAAAATATTTTAACAATTCAAACTATAAATACCTTATTAGGATATATTCTTATATAAGAAGATAAAGTAGATTATACAAGATCTAATATAATATAATAATTATCTATATTTTTTTGTTAAATAAATAAACTAATTGAAAGAAATAATTAGCATTTGTTTTATAGGATAAGGAAAAAACATTATATTTTTATAAATGATTAATAAAAAACTAAAATACATAAAAATATGAATATTTTGATTATATAAGGACAAGAAGCTATAAAAACTTAAAGAAATTTATTAAATAAGTCAATTGAATAAAATTAATATGTTTGATATTTTTATTTTTTTTAAAAAAAAGAAAGAATAAAATAATATTTTTATAAAAAGAAAAATATTAATAATATTATTTTTATTTTCAAAAATTAATATTTTTCATATCCATTTCTTAAAAAAATAAAAAATGATAAGAAATAATTTAAATAAATTCTTATTTTTATAATCCAAAAATTTCATTCATCATAATAAATTAATTTTCAGGTCTTCCTCTTTTATACCACCTGATATGCCTGAATAAACAATTAAAAAGATTGAATAATTAGAAAGTTCTCAGCCATTTTTCGTACACATAATAAAAAAAATTAAAATTTATTGTTATTAAATTAATAAACAAAGGATAGATTAATATTTTTTGATCCAGATATAATGGCTTCACTGCCTCCGATTCTGAATTTTTTTGATCCTGTGGTCGAATAAGGAAAAGTATTATAATATTTTACAAAATAACATATACAAAAAAAAAAAAAAAAAAAAAAAGGATTTATTAGTTTTTTTAAATTCATTAGGTATTCCTTGGTATTTTATATATTTTTTGTTTCTATTAATATTATAAAATATTATTTAGGTGGGGTGTGATAAGTTTGACTTGTATTTTTTTAAGAACTTCAATTCTTCCATTAATTTATATTTAATTTAAAAGAACAAGCAAATTAACAGCTGTAAATAATAAATATTAAATATAATTAAATATTATAAAATAAAATAATTATTATATATAATTAAAAGATCTATTATATATATTATATATTTATTTATTTTTTTCTTTAAGATTGCCCCAGTATTAATTCAAGTTGCAAAATTAGTAAATGCAACAGAATTAACAAAAAAAAAAAAATTTTTTTAATTGGTAAATGTAGTTTTCATATTATTAAGTATACATAATAATAAATAAATAAATTTATAATACTTTTTTTTAATTTTTATTTAGAACTTAAAAGTTAAAGTTTTATAGATTGTTTCTTTATAATTTATTTAATATTCCAATTATTATTACCATGATATGGAGTATAAGAAGAACTATGGTAGAAGAAAGTGTTAAAAGCTCATCTTTTTTATGGGTTCCTGTAAATATAAAAATAAAAAAATGCATTTAATTTTTTACTTTTTTTTTTTAATAAAAGAGTCTTGTAAACATAGATCCTTATTTTATACTTCCTACATTAGCGATAGCAGGATATTATATGAATATGCAAGTAAAGAATACATTATATATATATATATATATATATATATATATATATATATATATATATATATATATATATATATATATTTATAATATAAAAATAGAGATTTATTACTCCTGAAAATAAACACACAATAATTTCTAAAATAAGAGGTTATATTTAAATTTTAATAATTCTATGGCTTCCTTTACTTAGTAATTGGCCTGCTGTATTATTTTAATTATATTTTTTTAAATAAATAATTCTACATATATATATATATATATATATATATATATAATATAGGCTATTTAATGGTATGTTTTAAATAATGCAATTTATAGTTTAATTTAAATAAGTTTACTTATTCATCCGAAATTTGTTTCGTTTGTTTAACCAAAAATGCTTTTGTATTAATTTCTTCTTAAATGTGTTGAATATGATAAAGTACAATCCGAAACATTAATAGGTAGAATTTATCATTTTTTTTATTAAAAAAAAAATTATTTTTTTAATTTATAGAAAGTATTAATACTGGTGAAGAAAGTTTTAAAGATAAATGTATAAAGGAAGAAGTTTTAGTTTAATAAATGGAATAAATGCTTAAAAAATTAAATGCGGAAGCTATTGATGAATAATTAAAAGAAGCAAATGAACTGTCAATAAATGATTTGAAATTTTGATTAATTATTTCATTTTTTATATATAAATATGCATTTTTTATGTAAAAAGTAAAATAAAAATAATATATTTAATTAAAAAATATAAAAAATCTTTAGTTTATAGTAAATATAATAACTTTTTAAGTCGAATTTAAATAATTTCTTAATATATCTTTAAAAAAAAATAAAATTAAAATATTTTAAAAACAAAAACAACTAAAATCAAAAATCAAATTAACAAAAGAAATATTATGTTTATTATATTTATTTATTTTTTTTAAATAAAAATATTAATAAAATTTAAACAAATGAATAATTCATAAGACTCTAATTTCTAAGAAGTAAAAAAAAATTGATAAATAAAAAATATTAACAATAATAAAGAATTAATAATTATATGAAAAACGTCCATAGACATCATAAACTGGAATTAAAAGAAATAATAGTCAAATTGAAAATGAAAATAGAAGAATATCGATTAATGATAATAAGCATCCTTTATAAGAAAAAACAAACAAAAAGTAAATAAAAGGTTAGAAATAGTATAAAATAAGACCAATTACGGGAAACAGTAAGAAAAGTGCATATAACATATATCAAAATAATAATTAATCATAAAAATCATTAAAATCAAGGTAATTATTTATAAAAACTATATATTTTTTAATATATATATATATGTTTTTTATTAATAATTCCTGGATATATATATAATTAAATTTATATATATAAACATATATATATATATATATATATTATATATATTTATATAAATATAAATATATATATTTTTTTGTATAAATCTAAATATTTTTCTTTCTTTTTGTGTTTATATATATATATTTTTATATATATAATAAAGTTAGGTTGTAGATTTGAAAATAATTAATGAAAATATTTTCGATAAAAAAATAGTGCCAAATAAAATTAGCAATGATAAAGTTCAATTTTATATATATTTTATAAGTTATTTGTACATTTTTTAAAATAGGAATAATTATACTAAACTAATTATTAATATAAACAACTAATTAATTAACTTACTGAATAAAATTTAAAATTGAAAACAAAAATTTTAAATTTAGAAGTATTTTTAATTATCTGTTTTTTAACTTTTTAAAAAAATTTATAAACAAATATAGAGAGAAGCAAATAAATTTGAAAGAATTATTGAAGAAAACAGTCTTTAATAAATTAATTATTATTAAAACAACAATAGTTCAAAAGAAGTAATTTTTTTAATAAAAAAATATGATTTTTAATTTAATTTAATTTTATAAAGTCTGCATTAAGTATTAGATTAAGAAAATAATTAAAAGATTCACTAAAAGATCTAATTTAATTAAAATAAGAATTTTAAAATTTTAAAAAATAGACACATATAACAAAATAATAAGAATTATTAGTAAATAAATTAGAATTTTTAATTTTTTTAAACTAAAAAAAACATTAAATTTATATTAGATTGAAATTAATGTATATAGGGAATAATGTTAGAATTTATAAAGTAAATTAGAATAATGTATTAAGTTAAATTAGGATTTCGGTTTGTAAAATATTTTAAATAAAAATAAATAATTACTATTTAATGAAAAACAAAAAGTTAATAAGTAAATGGAACAGAAAAAGAAGGAAGTGAATTAAGTAAAAAAGTATAAAATTTAAAAAAAGATAATCTAGAAATGGCAGTTTTTATATAAAAACTTGAAAAAGAATTAACTGAATAATAGGTAATTTAATTTTATATATTTTTATTTTTAATTTAAAAAAAAAAAAAAAAAAAAAAAAGTTAAAAGAAAAATAAATAGATTAATAATTAAAAAAATTATAAAAAGAAAAAACTTTTACACAAAAATAGATTAATTAATAAGAAGAAGAAATAAAAAAATTAAGAAATGATAATAATTAAAATAATAATAATAAAAGTAATAATAATTAATAATAAACTAATGTTTTTTAAGAAATGAATATGAAATTAAAAATTGAACTTGAAAAATTAAATAAAGATTTTAATAAGAATAATTTAAAACTTTAATAAGCAAATGATAAAAATAAAGAATTAGAAGATAAATTAAAAGATTAATAAAATATATTATAAGTTATATTAAATATATACTTTATTATTAATTTTTATAAAATATATTTTTATTTATTAAAAGACAGAAACCAAATAAAAGGATTATTTTAAAAAACTATATTATGAAGAATTAGATAAATATAAAATATTTGAATAATAATAATAAGCTTAAGTATTTAATAATTAAAAATAAGCAATAGTAAATATTTATGAATAAAATTTAAATGAAATAGATTAAATTCAAGAATAATATCCAAATAATCAATAAAAATTTAAAAAAAATTAAGAAAATATTTAAATTGTTTAAGAAAATTAAATAAATTTATTTTCAAAATATCAAAAGAAAATTTTAGATAGGGTAAATCATTTTGATGTGTAAAAATTAGGAAAAGATTTGAAATTTTGTTTGAAAAAAAATCAAATTTAATATTAGAGTATTGAAAATTATTTTCACAGTTAAAATTCAAAAATATCTATTTCTAATATAGTCTAAATTCTATAAAAGTTTTTATATAAATAAAAAAAAAATATATATATAAATATATGCATATATCTGAATATATATATATATATATATATATATATATATATATATATATATAAATTATATTTAGATTTCCTTTTTGTGTTTAAAATGATGATGAGGCTATTTTGATTGCAAGATATACTGTTGAAGATAATTCAGAAGATAAAATTTAATTTGATGAAAATAGAACTAATAATATTAGTGTAATAAAGGCTGTTTTTAAAGATTTAATAGGAAAATATGATATTATTACACTTGAAGAAGAACTTTAATATTATTAAGAAATATCTTAAGTAAATTTATGTTTTTTATAATATACTAAAATAAATTTATTTATATTTATTAGCTCTTTACGAAGTTTTATTCAGGATTAAAAGATAATATTCTTTTGTATTCAAAATAAAAGAAAGGTAATTTTAATGAAGATTTAGGAATTTGTAAATACGAATATTTGGAAAAAGCTATGTAATATAATGATGTTATTGTTTCTGGGAAATAACTAGATTATATTATAAGTTAAATATACTAGTTTTCTAAAAATACAGATGTGGTTTATTATGATAAGCTCTTAGATTATTTTAATGTTAAAGTTTTGGAATAAAATAAATAACTAATTATTAAAAAATATTAAAAATAGCTATCAGATGATGATATAAATTAATAAAAAAAATAAAAAGAATAAAAATATAATTTAAATGAAGAAAATTAAACTTAATAATAATATGAATGAATAAAGAATAAAAGCTGATTTTTTTTTTTTTTTTTAAGATAAAATATAAAAATTAATTAAAAAAAAAAAAAAAAACTAATTTATTTATTTTTAAACAAAAAAATAAATTTTAATTTATATATATATATATATTTTTTTTTATTATTAAAAAAAAATGGATAAAAAAAAAATTGGGTTTTATTTTTAATTTTCTAAAAAGGGTATTCTATTATTATTTTTAGAATATTATTATTAATATCTAAATTATTAATAAGGTGATATTAAAAAAAACTTTATATTTAAAAAAATTATAAATAAATCAATACATGGTTAAGTATATTTAGCATAATAAAAATAAGATTGTATTTATTTTATTTTATTTTAATTTAATTTGAAATTCATTTAAAATAAAAAAATCTAGAAAATGTATGTGCAGTAAAGTAGATATTAAAAAAGAATATTTAATTTGAAGAAAAATTTAAAAAGCTTATTTAAGAATATATAAAATTAGTTTTTCATTTTTTTTTTAATCAAAATTATTAAAAAAAAAATAAAAAAAAAAGAAACATTAAAATATTATTTAAATATATGATATATATGAAAATTAAGATTATGTATATTTAATAGAAGAGTATTTTTTAGTAAAAAATATTATTTATTTATACAAAAAAAATAGATATTTTTAAGGATAACAAATATACATATATATCAAAAAATAAAATTAATATAATGAAATAGAAGCATCATTATTAATTAAATAAATTTGTGAATGTTTATTATATTGTCATAATAAAGGAATATATCATAAAGATTTAAGAAATGAAAATATATTAATAAATGAAAAAGGATAATTAAAAATAATTGATTTTGGTTTTCATAGAAAGATATCAAATAACGGACTATTTTTATAAAAAGTATTTAAACACTAAAAATTTAAAAAATTAAGTTTTCATAGTATTAATGTTTTGCACCTGAATCATTAGATGGAAAATATGGATAACTTTCAGATAGTTGGGGTTTAGGAGTACTTTTATATAGTCTAATTTCAGGTTGCCATCCTTTTGAATGTAATGATTAAATAAAGGCTAATGAATTAATTTCAAAAGGGGTGTATAGTTTTGGAATAGAAACTTTTTATTAGGCTAGTTATGAAGTATTTATATTAATTTTTTTAATTATAATACTATAAAAAATAAAGGTAAAAGATTTAATTAGTAAACTCCTTTAAGTTAATGAAAAAAGGAGATATAATATTTAATAATGTTTAGAACACCCTTGGTTGAAAAACTAAGCTTAAAATATTAGTAGTTATAAAGAAAAGTTTTTTATAGAATTAGATAGGTTGATAAATATGAGTATTAGAAAAGAAGTATAACAAATGAAAATTCCAGAAAAAAAAGAAAATGAAAAACCTAATAATATATAAGAAGTAAAATTATAGGAAAAAATTGAAGATTAAAAATAGGAAAAGTAATTATTTAAATAATATAATTTTTATATATATAATAAAAAAAAGTAAGTTTGATATAGATATATATAAAAAAAAAATATTACTTACTATTGCAGGATAACTTCCTAAATAATAAATTGAAAAATTAAAAAAAGTAATTTTTTTATATATTTTATCAAATAAAAATTAAAGATATTTGAAACTATTGATAAAAATTAAAATAATTAACTTACTCTTTAAGAACTTTAAGAAGGTATAAGATTAATTTAATATTTTATATAATTTTTTTAAATTTAAAATAAATAAGGAATGGAAATGTTTTATGCAGATACATCAAAAGAAAACTAGATTTCTTAAGAGGAAATTCAAAACCTTTTTTAAAAAATTGATAGTGATAATTCAGGATTTGTTTCTTAAGAAGGTAATAAAAATATAAAAAATATATATATATATATATATATATATATATATATATATATATTTATTTATAAATAAGAATTTGTTTAATCTTTCATTTAATAATAAATTAATAGAAACCATAGTTTTATTCAAAAAATATTAAAATAACATGATAAAGATGGAACAGGATAACTATAAATATCAGAATTTTAAAGTTTAATTTAATCAGGAAAACTACCTTTAGGAGATATTAATGTATATGAGTTAGCATAATATTTTGATTAAAACAGAGATGGAAATGTAAATATTTTTTTTTATGTTTTTCTTTACTTACAAATTAAAAAAAAAGATAGATTATATGGAATTTATAGAATTATTAAAATAATGAAATATATATATATATATAAATATATATATAAATATAAATATTTATAATATATATAAATAAGCATATATATATTATAAAATTTTATTATATTTTTATATTTATATTAATTATATTTATAATTATTTTTTTGTTAAAAAATATTAAAGATTTTCTTTATAAATACAATAAAATAATTATATATTAATTTTTTTATATATTATAGTAAGAATTTCCAATTAATCCATAATAAGAATCAGGAGAATTAAATAATATTTATATGATAAATTTTTTATTATTATTTTTTATATTATATTAATTTAAAATAGCTGCCATATAAACTTTTATAAAAGAAAATTTAAAATTAAGATATAAATTTAATATCAATTTTTAATAGTTTAAATAGCATTATTAATTAAAATTTTGATAAATTATATATATATATATTTTTTTTTTTAAATAAATAAAATAAAAAGAAAATTCGAATATTGTTAAAAAGAAAGTTTGTCTATGAATTTAAAAATATAATAAATAAAAATTTAATTAAAATAAATAATTTAATAAATACATTTTTAAATATATGGGTATAGTAACATTTTTAATATGTTTTTAAACATAATATAATAAAAAATTGATTTTCTTAATTAATATTAAAAAAAATATTAAGAAATATTATATAGTTTATAATCTAAACAAAAAATCAACTTCTGAATAGAAATAAAAATCAAAGTTTTTTTTTCTTTTTTTAATTAAATTTGTATTAAAATATAAACATAATTAAAAAAGTTTATATATATAAAATTTTATTATAATTAAAATATAATTATTTTTGATTTTAAAACATATATAAATATATAATTTAAGAGTTTATATATATTTATTTTATTTTTAAAATATAATTATAATTATATTCATATTTAAATATTATATCAATATATATTATAAATCTTGACAAGATGTTTTAGTTTTATAAATAGTTTTTTAAAAGTTAATTCGTCAGTTTAATTCATTCTTTTTATTTATTTGAAAAATATATTAATAGTGTTATTTATTATGTTTATATATATATATTTATATGTCTACTCAATGTTAAACCCTAAATTTAATAAATTATCGAACTAATTTTCATAGTTTCCCATTTTAAATGTTTCATCTATTTTTATAGTGTTCCTTCTATATAAAAAATATATTATTTCTCTAATATACTTAAATTAAATACTATAAATTGAATTCTAATATTTTCAAATTAGGTAAAATTTTTAAACTATCTAATAAAGAAAGAAGACCATCATTTGAAATATTATTATGACTAATAAATATACAAATAAACATAAAAAATTATTAAACATATATATATATATATATTAATACCTAAATCCTAAAAATAGTTTTTATACATTAATACAATGTCTTATTCCTTAAGAAATTAATATAGCTCCTTGCTATTATAATCCATTATATCTAATATAAATTATATTAATAATATTTTTCTAAAGATTTTACCCAAAATTCAAATAAATATTTTATAAATTTTTCCATTTTTATTATTACATTTACTATGAAATATAATTTGCACATTCCTATGATAAATAGCAGGCTCTAAAAATTAAAAATATAAGTATAAAATTATATATTTTTTTAAAAGATAAATATTTTTACTCTAAATCTAACTCAATAGATTCTAATTTTGAAAAATCTATTTATTGTAAAATTTATTACATATTTTAATCTCCTAATTAACATTAACTTTTTATATTATTCTAAAGTATTATTTTATTTATTAGCTATTTATATATTTACTTTAATTTTAATGATAATTTTTTAAGTTAAAGGCAATTTTAAAAAATAGAATATAATATATTTTTAATTTCTTAAGGTTGTATTTCATTTATCTTACTTTTTTTAAATTATTTTCAATATTTAATATTATATTAAGTTTTTACGTTATGTTTATTTCTAAATTATCCTTATTTTTATTAGATGTCTCAAAAATTAAAGGACTCGTCTTAATAACTTGGGCTGTAACGATATTAAATGTTAATTTAAATTCTACTAAAGTTTATGAAAAATATTATTGTATGTTTTTAGATAAAAACTCTTGTTTTTATTGATCAAAAGTATCCCATCTTTTTTTTAAATAAATTTGAAAATATAAAAAAAATGTAAATAAATACTTGAAGTTATAAATACACATTAAATATATTGTTAATTATAATAAAATTATGTAATATAATAATAATATAAATATATATAGATATATATAAATATATTTATAATATTTTATATATTAATATTTTTAATGAACAGAGTATATACAAGTGTTTTATAATTATTTTTAATTTTAATTTATATTATTATTTATTAAGTATATTATATCTATTATATTTTTATTTATTTATTTATATAATATATGATATAATTTTTATAAATAAATTATATTTAAAAAATACTACTTTATTAATTAATTTTTCTTATATTAATATATTTATTTAAAAATCAAATTGGTTCAACATATCTTATTGTTAAAGAAATTCTTTTATTCCTAATATTTCTAATCATATAATTATATTAATTTTAATCAACTATTTTTTCAATTAGTTATAATTCCATACATTATTTTAAATTTTTTTCCTTTATATTCTAAAAAAGTTTAGTCTAAAAAAAATTAATGACATCCGAGTTTAATATTTTTAATTTTTCATTCATATTTTGATCATCAATTTATAATAAAATTTAATCTTAATTAGAATAATCAATACTATGTAAACATTCTTAATAAGCATAATTTGTAAAAATAACCAAGCTATTTTTTTCAAGGAAAACATTATACAATTTCTCTTTATTTTTCATTTCTTAAAATTTCAAAAGACAATCAGAACCTAAACTTACTGTATTTACTAAAGGAAAATAAGCAGGCCCATCTGTATGTGGCATAATTCCAACTCCAGGGAAATATTCATTCAATAAAACATGGTTTGGCTTATCAGGACATAATTAATTTAGATGTATTTTTTATGATAGTTTATCTAAAAATTCGGGCAACTCCTCTTTGTTTTTTAGACCTTATTCAACTACATCACCTCCCCATTTTTATAAACGACGATTTGAATGATATAATTAAACCCATTTTTCTCTTGATGTGTTGTATATGGAAGTTGTGATATTTTGTTCATCATATTAAGTTATATAGTCGGGAAAGTAATAAATAGTTTCTAATCCTTTAACTTTATGCTTTTAAAAATCTTGAATGGGTTCTGAATATAAATTTTATTATAATTCAAATTTTAAATGGATTTAATCTACTTTTATTTCTTATGCTTATTGTTTTTAAGGGGATTTTTCTATTGAGGTTTGGGATTGTATTTTTTGGTCTTTTAATGTTTTTAATATTTTATTAAACATTTTTAGTATTATATATATATAAAAAAATTTATATATATATATATATATATATATATATATATATATATTATTTTATTATATATATTTATAATAATTTACATTTTTTCTATTTATAATTATTTATTCGTATATTAATATTCTATATTAAATAAATATATTTTTTTTTTTTTTAATTTTTAGTTAATCAACTAAAATTTTATCTAACTATTTAATATGTTTCATTTATAGTTGCTATTTTTATTTTTCTGTTAAAAAAAATTTAATATATATAATTATATTTTTTTTATTTTTATTTTTTTTCAATATTAATAAAAATTAATTTTGATTATATTAAAATTTTTAATTTATTAAAATAAAAATATATTAAAAATAAAATAATTTAAATATTTTATAAGAATAAATAGAAAAAATATTAAGTTATATTAAATAAATTTTATGTATTTTTAATCTTAAGTAAATTATTATTTGATTTTCTAATTATTATCTATTAATTAATTTAATAGTTATATAATACATTAGAATATTCGAAAATCAGTAAATTTCCATAATCAGATAACTAATAATTTTATTAAACTTAACCAATAAATTTAAATTATAGTAAATAATAATAAATAAATTGGAATTCTATATCTTCTTTACACATAAACGATTTAAAATATAAAAACGATATAGATTCAATAGAAAGCTATTTATAAACATTAGTTGATTGTAAAATAAGTTCAAAAGAATTTAAAAATCAAAAACCATAAAATATTTAGAAATTATTAACTTTATTTTAATTAAGTCTTTAATATTTTCAATATACAGATAAATATTTTGATAAATTATAAAGTGAAACTAAAAACGAGATTAATAAATTATAAGAAAATGTATTTAGATATTTATTATTTAATTTTTATTAAATATAATAAATAAAATAAAAAAAAGATAGAAAACGAAACAAAAGATTTGAAAATAAGCAAAGAAGAAATAAATAATCTAAAAGAAGAATATAAAATAAAGAAATAAACTTATTAAAAATTTAAAACTTTTATAATTTTATAACCATAATATAAATGCCATATTTGCCAAAACAAAGTTTTAAATAAATATTTTTATTAATATATTTTTTTTAAAAAAAAACATAATAATAAAAGTATTTTTAAAATGAAGAATATTTAAATTCTCATATGAACAGAAGACATGCAGATATTTTACCTTTATCAGTGTTAAATCCAAGATTCCAATTGATCAAAAATATTGTCTTTGCGGAATAATTATAATAAAATAAAAATGAATTTGAATAAAAAATGAGTCATTTTTATTTAAAAGAAAATGCAGTTGTAAATAATAATATGGAAAAATTGGAAAGTATTTTAATTAATAATAAGAATGAATAAATAAATTTATAATTTGAAATGAATAAAAAAATTTAAAATATAGAAAAAAGTAATATGGAAATTATATTAAAAAAATAAAATGAAAATAATTTATAATTATAATAATTAAAATAATTAACATTAACTATGAGTACTTTATAAAAAGTAAATAATATTTTTACATTTTAAATATTATATAATAAATACAGGAAATCGAATAATTACAAAAATAACCAGTTATATTAGAAAGAATAGAAAACAAGTAAATATTTGTTAAAACGTAAGATAAATAAAAGGAAAATATAAGATAAAAAGACAAAAATTAGTAAGTTTAAAATATTATTATAAATAATAATAATAATAATAATAATAATAATAAATAATAATAATAATAATAATATAAATGAAATTTTAAATAATGAAATATAAATAAAATAAATTTAAAATGAAATTTAAAATAAAAAATAAAATTTAGAAATAGTTTTGGAAAACAAATAGTTATAAAATGAAAATGCAATTAATTTAATTGAAAATTTTAATATTGATAGTGATGATTAGTTATACAATATTTTTAGAAAAAGCATTTAATAATAAAATATTGAATATATATAAGAAGATTAAATTGAAAATGAATCATTATTAGTAAAATAAATATATATATATATATATATATATATATTA
>NW_004086266.1:42214-58271 GCF_000220395.1 Ichthyophthirius multifiliis | reverse complement strand
AGATATTTATAATATATAATATATATTTCATTTTTATTATATAAAAATTTCTAAAATTATATTTATTTAATCAAATAAATATACATTTATTAAATATTATATTTTTATTTTATTTAATTTTTTAATATTTATACATTTTAATTTTTATTTATTTTTATGACTTTATATTTTATATTTTTTTGTTTAAATTTATAGAATTTTATTATTAATATATCGAATAGCTATTTATATATAAACATTTATTTTAAATTTATAATTTTTTTTTATATTTTTATTATATTTTTTTTATTTTTTAATATTTTTTTTTTTTTGTATTTATATAAATTATCAAATTTAAATTATATTAATATATTATATTTTTAATTATTTATAAACTACTTTGTTTTTTTTTTTATATTTTTGTTAAAATTAACTTTTTAATTTTTAGTAAATTTTTTTATTAAAATTTCTTAAAATTTTTATAGTATTAATTTTCAACTTTTTTATATTTAAATTATTTTGTTCTCTAATGATTTAAATATATAAATTATGATTTCTAGTAGTTTTAATATAATATAAAAGAATAAATATATAATTAAAAAAAAGTATATAAGAGTTATTTTTTTAAAAAAATATTTATAATGGAAGAAAATTGTTAATATTTTTTTTATATTTGAAAATTTTAATTATTATATATAATTATAAAATATTTTTATATAATATATCTAATTAAACTGAAAAAAAAATAAAAATATATTTTCTTTTATTAATTATATTGATTAAAAATCAAAAAAAATATTTATAATATATTTTTATTTATTCGAAAAATAAAAAATAACTATTTAATCTATTTATTTTTATCACTTTAATTTAAGTTTTATTAACTTTTTAAAGAAAAAATTTATAAATATAATTTCATGCTTATAATTTTTTTATATAATAAATTTTTAAGAATATGGTTTTTAATTTTTTTTATATTAACTAAAAAAACATATTTTAATAAAAAACGTATTTTAACTTTATTTTTATGAACTAACAGTATATAATAATAAAAAAAAATTAATTAAAAAACATATAATATAAATTGCCAATAAAAACATAAAAATACGCATGAAAAAATATAAAACATATAAATGAAATTAAAAATAATTAAATAAAATAGAAAAAGATTAAAAAAAACATAAAAAAAAAAAAAATATTAAAAAAAAAAAAAACATCCCTTTTTTAAAAAATATAAAAATATAAGAAAAACAAATAAAAAAAAAATGAATTTAAAATTAATAATAATATTTATAATTTCTATTTTCTAAATCACATATTAACAATAAAACATAGGATATCACGTATAAAAATAAACATATTGTCAATGCGGCAACGAAAAAATAGATATAACAAACCAAATAGAAATTCCGTAATGTTGTAACAATATAACATTTCAAGAAAATAAATATTTTTGTAACTGTGACGATTAATATTCTCAAGTGCCCGAAAATACATTCTGTTCTAATTTTTGTTCTATAACCCAACCACCTAAATCTCCTTATATACCTCCTACATCTTCTGATAATAATCAAACTTATTAATGTAGATGCAATAATATACTCACTAAAGTGGAAAAAGATACTAATTGTTATCCTATATGCCCCTAAAACTTACAAATATAATCATATTTAGACTTAAATATTGGCTATATTGATTAAACTTAGGCTTTTTGCTAATGCCCAGGAGACAAGGTTCCTTAAAACATTACTGGAGTATAAAATATACCAGAATGCTGTATTAATAATATTTATTTAGTGCATAATTACTACTGTAAATGTGGTTAGAATTACTTCGAAATTTAGGAAAATTAAATCTGTTCGAATATCTGTTCAGTGAAAAATCCTCCTGCTAAACCCATAATAACCCCTACATGTGACAGCAATTAAAAAAACTGTTAATGTACATGCGAAAACTCTTATTAAATTAACGTTTCTTCTTCTTATTAAACTAATTGTTTCGACATATGTACTTCTTCATTATAAATTCCTTCAGATCTAATTGTTTAAAAGGACAAATTATGCCATTAAACATGCAATTGTAATCCTTTCTCGAATATTTGTGTTTAATGTAAAGATATAAATGCCGAAATACTCTATGGAAGAATCTGTATATGTAAGGAAGGATATGATTATGATAAATAAAACCCTCTCTTATGTGTAAAATTACTCGACTAAGACTCTAAACCATACAACAAGTGTGAATGGGAAATTTACAATTATATTAAAGACGTCGTAGTATATTCAGATTGCAATCTTTAAAATATAAACGATATAAATTACATCCAATCAAACCTAAATTTTGATTTCAGACGTTCTTCAGTCGACCCTGAATGTTATTAATAATTCAGATCCAGTCTACTTATTTAATTACCTGGACAAGAAACCTATACACCTCTGGAGGATAAATATTTTAAAATTGTATCTAAGTTCTAGACAATTGTAAATATCACATTAATGGATATTTTTAATCTTTCAGCAGTTAATAAAATTCTAGGAGAATAAATATACTAAGTGATTAATTTAGCAATTGAATTAGGTCATAGTAGAAAAGTTGTCAGAATGCATAAATTTAATATTATAGTATTCACTAATAGGAATACTGTGTAGACTTTTATGATTGATATAGATTAATAAATCACTGAAAAATGTAATGGACATGAATGTATTGTCATAGTAGATTTAGATACTGATAAAAAGATATGCTCTGATTAAACCTGCTCAGCGACAAGAAATGATAATATATTCATCGTTGGAGAAAAATTAATTGTTAATATTTGGCTTAAGGATAATTCATATACAAAATATTTGGATCTTTCTAAAGTCACTTACAAAGATGATTCGGCTGTCTTAGATTTCACTTATTTAACCTAGGTGATTAAATAAAGTCCAGGGAATACTATTCTTAGTATAGATATGATAGAGCCTTCTGAAAATGCCACTTTTTAAGTTAAAATGTAGATTAGGGCGAATCAATTGTTGAGAAATTTAAATCAATAATAATAATAAATTGAAAAAATTACTTAAAATTTCTAAACAAAAATTTATGAAGTTTACAAATTTGAAGATAATAATGGAATTAAATAAAAATAAGCTTAAGTTGATAATGTTAATTAAAATTAATCAATTCACTTAGGATTCATTTTTGGTTATTTGTTTATTTTATGGGTTTTGTGATTTTTTTTTAATTAATTCTATAAATTGGCTTTTTTGTTTTTTAAATATTATTTATAAGTTTTTTATATTGTTGTTTATTACATTTGTTTATGGTTTTAATTATTATTTCTTAAAATAATAAAAAATTTTAATAGTTAAATTTATTTGTTATATATGTATAAAGTTTAAATATTTTTTTTTTTCTTTAATTATAAATTATTTAAAGTCTTCTTATTATTCTTATATATTAAAAAAATAAAAACAATATTTTCTATTTATCAATACCTTTAAATTTTTTTAATAGTTATAAATTTTAAAATAACTAGATGATAAAAAATACAAAAATTATCAAAAAAAAAAAAAAAAATCACAATAAATAAATAAAATTAAAAAAAAAAAATTAATTTAATAAAATTTATATTTAATTAAATAAAATATTAGATACAAATTTTTAATAACTTTTTTTTAAAAAAATCTATTTAAATAATCATAAATAAAAAAAATAATTTTGATTCAAAGATAAAATATATATTTTTTTTTTTAAAAAAAATGAGTTAATCTAAATAAAATTATATTCCTTTATTAATAGGAGCCGGATCTTTAGCTATAGGAGGTCTTGGTTACCTAGCATATGAATTTTTATCTAAAAACACAAAAAGTTAATCCACATAGTAAAATAATTAAAAGTCTTATACCCGTGACTAAATTCTTTAAACCTTAAAATCTTTCAAAAAAGAACTATATACATGTTCAGTATAAGTATCTGCCATGGTTTAATAAATAAAGCTTTAATCTCGTGGTGCATAATTAGATTTTGACATAAAAGAATTTATATTTAGTTATCGTAAACATATACATATATATATAAATAAATAACTATTATTTTAATTAAAAAAAGCAATTGTTGTATAAGAAATGGAAAGGGCTGAAATATAAGCTTGTTTAAAGAATAATATAACAAAATAAGAATTATAATGGAATGTCGAAAACTTATACAAAAATGATTCTGAAATCGAAGAATTGTAAAAGCAAATAAAATTAATGTTCGATTAAGCTGCTTTAGGAGTACCTCCAGATCCGAAATCCGAAATTCCAGAATTTTTAACATGCGATAAATTATTAGAAATCATTTAGTAAATAATGATTTCAACAACCAAATAATTGAGAGACTTCTTCTATAACATAAAATAATAATACGGAAATGTCAATTTAAACGACCCAAGAATACTTTAATAAATGTAATAAATTTAAATGAGTGGATTAAAGGAAAAAATTTTACATGAATACGGTTTAGATACGTTTGAGGATCCTTCGGATAAAATACTTCAATTTGCAACTTAAAAATATGCTATGGAAAATCCAGAATTCTCATAAAAAATGTAAATTTTAGAACTCAAACATAAAAAGTGTATGGAAACTATCATGGTAAATCCTGATAATGAAGAAATTATTGAAAAAATCTTCAATGAAGATATGTCTTAAGTTGGATTAGGAATGGGAGGATCTATGGGAGGATTTTAAGGATTCCATGCTGCTGTAAGATATTTTTTTTGTTTTATATTTTTGTTTTTTTTAATTATTATTATTTTAGAGAAGAAAATAATAGGATTAACCTAAATTAGACGAAAAATAAAAAGTAGAAGAAAAAGTAGCTGATGATGAAAACAAATAAGAAAAATAAAACAATGAAGAAAATGCTGAATAAAAGGATTAAATAGATGAATAATAGAAAGAATAATAATAGGAATAAGAATAATAATAAGAAAAATAAGAATAATAATAGGAATAATAAGAAGTTTAAAAATAAGAAATTCATGAAGATTTAAATAAATAAAATCAATAAGAAGTTTAAAATCCTAAATAAGAATAACATTAGGTACATGAAAATTAACAATAAAGCTTATATAACTAAAATGAATAAGATAAAAAAGATAATGATGAAAAATTCTAAGATGCATAATGAATGTGATATATTTGATTATATATTTCTTTATTATTTTTTTATATATAATAATTTTTTTGTTTAACGAGAAAAAAAAAAAAAAAAATTTAATAGATTTTTAACATTAATTTTTTTTTTATTATTATTATAATTAATCAATAAATTTAACCATTTAATGTCAAAATATAAAGATATTTATTTATAAATTATTTATTTATTTAAATTTTTATTTTTATTTTTTATTTTATATAAATATTCTATTAAAGCTTATATATTATCTAATTACTTAAACTTATTTAAGATTTAAGTTATTTATTTGTAGAATATACTCCAGAATGTAATTTCGAAATATCCATAAGTCTAAAAATAGATTTTCATCCTAAATGAATTAGTTCGATCTAAACAATCTTTTTAATTAATTTTATAAAGACTTTTCTATTCTTCAATATTATTTACTTTATAATTAATCATTTTAAACTTAAATTTTGATTTTATTTAATTATTTTTTACAAAAATAAAACACATATTCATATGAGGCTTAAGCCCTTTTAATATAAATTAAAGTGCACATATTCTATTCCTTTAATAACATTTAAATTACTCTCGAATTTTTCGGAAAACATTTATTCTTCTTTATTTCTTGACAGCTAATAGAAGTGTTTTTTGTATACTCCAGTGTTTAATTCTTTATATGAAATATTCTAAGTGTTTATTATATAATAAAATAACTTTTATATAAAAAAACAAATCAAATATTAAAGAACTAAACCCAAAAATAATATAGAAATATTATGCTCACATAAGAATATATAATTTTTTTTATTATTTTTTCATAATATTCACTTTTTTAATATTAAAAAAAATTAATTTAAGTTCATAAGTTATCATATCTCATAACTAAATGATTTCTTATATTAATTATCATTTTTTAGTAAACATATATCATAAAATAAATAATTTTTTATTTATAAATTAATTATATTCAAAATTAAAATTAAATTAATATACATATAAATAATAATAAAATATAGAATTTAAAATATAACCTCCCTAACATAAAAAAGAAACAAAGAAACAAATCAAAATAAATTTAATATAAGGTTACATAATAATTTTAAAATAAAATTATTCTTTCAAAAAATAAAATTAAATACAAATAATATTTTTTTTTATATATTAAACATCACTTTTTATCACAAAAATAATATTTTTTTAATGCATATTATAAATTATCATAACTAATAGGTTTCGTATAATAATTATCCATGCCCGCCAATTAGCATTTGAGTCTAGTTTCAATATCTGAATAGCTACTGTACCCTAAAATATTAGTTTTTTCGAATTTATTTGAAATTTCAAAATTTCTAATTTCTTTAGTACATTCTATTCCATCCATTATTGCCATATTAATATCCATAAAAACCATTCTTATTTATTTGTAAAATTCTTTATATTTCTAAAATCCTTCCTATCCATTATATGCTGTAATAATATGAGAATTATTAATCCCGAATTTAACTTTCATCAAAATCTATAATCCGTATATATTCATAGGCTCATCATCTATAATCATTATCAAATTTTACATTATAAAATACTTTGGTTTTGAACAAGGTATATTTATTGCTTTTATTTCTTCACTTTCAGATAATTCTCCGCAATTATCAGACATAATAGTATTATCATATAAATAACTCTTTGTTATTAAATATTTCCATGTTTAAAGGCCAAATAATTTACTAATTTATGATTTTTATGTCCTAAATTCCAATGATTTATATTTTCTTAAATCCATATCTTTTAATTTATTATCATTTTAATTAGGTTATACTGTTTTTGCAGAAATTAATATTTTAGAACAATTTTCTTATTCGGTTATTTCTTATTCGGTTATTTCTTATTCGATTATTTCCTATTCGTTTATAATGAAAATTTTTTATTCTTATAATTATACTGAATTCTATTTATTTATATTATATATGTATATATATATATATATAAAATATACTTCAAACATTGAATTATGTAAATTTTTATCTTTTTAACAAATAATATTATCATCTTTTTATACTTTTTTTTTTTTTTTTAAAAAAAAAAAAAATTAAAAATAAAAATAAAAATAGAATTTAAACATTCACTATAATTCGGTTTCATTTTATTTTCTACATTTGCATCAATATAAAACCAAAAACTAGATCCTTTTTAAGAAACAGATTTAAAATGTAAACCTTTCTTAAATTCATTTATATTTTTATTATTTTTAATCATTAAATTAACCAATATATTACTAATACTCAATCCAAATCCAAACCCAGACGAATGTTTTGAAACTTTCTCATATAAATATTTTCCATTAAGTAATTATTTTAATCTTTATTATTCATCTTCATCCATTCCAATTCCATTATCCTTTACTTTTAACTTTATTATATTTTCATATGGCAAATATTAAATCTTAGCACTTATACAGCAATTTCTAGTCGAAAATTTAAAAGCATTAGAAAGTAGATTTACCATTACAGATTAAACTTTTTTTTTATCTATATAAATTTTCTCAGGTAAATCTATAATATAAAAATTAAATGTTATATCTTTCATTTTAGCTATCTTAGTGTAAAACTAACATACCTTTAATATTATTTCTCCTAAATCATCTTATTTCCAAACTAATTTAAGCATTCCATTTTAGTAAGAATGATAATCTCTTATATCTTAAACAATTTAACTTATTAAAAATACATTGAAATCTATAATCTTTGTTTTTTTTTTAAAAAAAAAAGAATAATAACAATATTATATATATATATATAATACATGTATATAATTTTTACTTTCAAATAATTATTTTTAGCATATTCAGTAACTTAATCATCTAAAAGAGCAGAAGAAATAAATTAATATAGAAAATTTGTACATGTACCTAATTCATGAGAAATAGTTTAAAAGATTCTATTTTCACTCTCTTTTTATAAATTAATTATTTTTTCTTAATTATCTTTAGTAAGTGTAATTATACAGTATTTTAAATTATTAATAATTTTTCCTTATAATTTTACTGTAATATCTTATAATTCATTTGTTTTTATGACTTTTATTTATTAAAAACTACTACTTTAATCATTTAATTCTTCTATTATTTTTTTAGAAATTTCAAGCAAATCAATATCTAAGAGTATCTGTTTTTACTAAAAATTAAATTCCTCTTCTAATTATTATGAACATTACATAAAAGTAGAATTTTTTAATAATTAAGACTTTAATTGGATTCCTATTTTTTAAAAATTTTAAATACTTGATTATGAAATTTCTCTTATTTTAATTGCTTAAAGGAAAAACATATTTTTTATTTTCTCAACTTCATCAATAATTACTTAAGCAGATTTATTAGTATATTAAATTTCACATTAAGAGTTTAAAATAATAACCCCAGTATCAATGCATTATATAATTTATTTGAAAAAGCATACTTTTTATTATTAAAAATCTATTTTATTTAAACTAAATTATTTATTTAATGATTTATATATTTTTTCTCTTATTTAATTTTAAATATCATCATTTTTTATTATTTCGCTATTTTTTTTACTAAAAATTATTTCAGATTGTTATATCCCAGTTATAATTTTTTTACTTTCGAAATTATTTCCGATTGTCAGTAGTATATCCTTTATACTTGTAGTAGGCTTTAAATTTTAATCAAAATTTTTTATATGTTTAGAAGGTTAAGTAGTTAAAACTTATTATGTGATTGTGTATGTTTTTTAACTAAATGGGATTTTACTTTTAAATTAAAAATATTTTGATTTTAAGTTAGAAGTTAAAGAATAGCAAATAATAAATATTAATTCATATTTGTATCCATATTATATATTTAAAATTATAATAAATAAAATCAAATTCATTGATAAAATTATAAAAATAAGTAATTTGTATTCTTATTACTTATTTATAATATTAAATATTTTTTCTAATAAAATTAAATAATAATAAATTTCGCAAATATGTCTATAAGTTTCATTTTAAGAGCAAAAAAATGAATATATTATTGTGAATAAAAATGTAAATATTGTTAGAATTGCTAACTAATTTATATTGTTTATGAAAGATTTATGAAAAGCGAAATACACTAAAAGTAATAAAGGTATTAAAGAAATCCACATCATAAAATAACTATCTACTAGACTTTCTTTTTTTTAAAAAAATATATAAAAAAATATTTCATATTATATATTTTTTATCTTTTACTAAATAAATTATAGATTATTCCTAAAAATATAAGAATAAAGACTTTATATTTACTTTCGAAAATCATTAAAAATAATTTTTTTTTACTTAAAATATTTCTGTAATGTATATTATTATTTTAATTTAATTAATTATTTTATAAATTTAAACTATAAAAAGAATTATAACAAAAAATATTAAATAATTATATTTTTTATTATAAACATAATTTTTTTTTTTTTTTAAAAAAAAAAAAATTAAAATAATTAATTAAATTTTTATCTATTGTTGTTTATTTTTTAAAAAATAAATAAATTACTTATTTATTCATTTATATATATATTATTAAAAAATAATTAAAAATATTTATTTTTTTATAATAAATTATATTATTTTTAATTGTTTTAGATTTTTTTTTTTTTTAAATTAAAAATAAAATATTTTTTTAACTAACTTATAAAAATTATTTACAAAATGGAAAACCAAAATTTACATGGTAATAATATATATTTTTATATATAAAAAAAAAATATAGTTTATATTTAATAAGAAAGAAAAAAGTTCTCAGACTTACTTTAAAAATATATTAATCTTGAAAATGACTTATAAACATATAAAATATATGATATATAAGAATTAGTTAAATTAAATAAAAAAATGGATATTAGAATATAGTAATTAATGGATGAATTATTAAGCAAAGATAAATCTTTATATGATTATGCATTAGAAATAGATAAATAAAACTTTTAAATTTCATAGTTATAAATTCAAAATCAAGTATATTAAACTAATAGTTATGATTATTCGAAAGATGTTTAAATTTAAAATTAACTGATGTTATAAATTAATAAAAGGAAATAATATTATAATTGTAAAATAATGATAAAGTAAAAATATTAAACATTATATATGTTTTTTTTTATTTAAAAAATAAATAAAATCTAAATATAATTAATTAGAATAAGGAAAATATTTATATAAAATAACAAATATAAGATTTTAAATAAGAATTAGTTTTACTTGAAAAAGATATATTGAACTAATTTTAATAAGAAGAATAAAAAAATCATTAATTAATTCACGAAATAAATTATCTAAAATAATCAATTAATTAAGAAAACAGTAAAGAAATACTTATAGAAAATAAAAATTTAAAATAACAAATTGAATTTTTATAAGAAGAAATAACAAAATTAAATTAAAAATGTGATTCATTTAGCGAATAAGTTGAAAATTATAAGAATATTGTCAATTAATTATAAATACATATAAAAAATCTTGATGAAGAATACAGAAATGAATTAAATTATATTAAAGATGAATATAAAAAAGAATTAGATATTGTTATTTTATAAAGTTCTTTAAAAAATAGCTTAGTAAAATCTAACAATTTAAATTAAAAAAGCTAACACTTAGATAATAATTTAACAAAAATTGAGAATAATTTTTAAATCAAAAACCGATTTGCAAGCGAATATAAAAAAGAAATAAATAATTCATTTATAAATAATTACTAAAAAGAAATATATAGTGAAAGTAAAAATTTAAATAAAAATTGGAATTAAAGTGATTTTAAAAATAGTAATATTTAAAATGAATTTATAAACGATTATAAAAATTAATTTAATTCTGAATTTAAAAATTAATTTAAAAGCGTAAATTTTTTATTTATTTATTTTTTTTAAAAAAAAATATTTATAAAAAAAATAAAAAATATTTATAAATAAAAATTACTTTTCTTTAATTTTTATTTTTTATTTTTTTAAAGACTATTAGAAAAATTGGATGTAAATTAAGTTAAATAGAACTTTAAATAAATAAATAGAATAATAATATATCAACATATGCAATACAATGAAAAAAACAAAATAATAAAAATAAACAGTTAATATAAAATATTTATAAAAATTATTATGATAAGAATTAAAAAATAAGGATAATATATAAAAATTAAAAATAAATATAATCATAAAATTTATCCTATTTTAAATGATTTTAATTGTTTTTTTTAGTTTGATTAAATAACACATATATCTAATTTTCAGAAAAAAATTAATATTTTAAATATTATATACTAATTCTATTACTTTACACTTCCACATATATATCCAAATAATTGTTTTTTTTACTTATATAATTTAAGTTTTATTTTTACTCTTTCATTATAATAATTATAATATTAAAGTATTATATTTATATGTTATATTATTATTATTTTTTCCCTTAATAAATAATATTTTTTTTATTAATTCTTAAATAAATATTTTAATTTAAAAGTATTCAGTACTTCTAAGTAATAAAATAATAAACAAAAATCAAATTTTAATCAATTTTCAAATAATAGGATAATCTAAAAAAATAAATTAAATTGGAATTATTTAAAGTAATTAATTCCATATTTATTCGATAAAATCTATTTTTTTTCCTTAAAAGAATAAAGTCTAAATGTGAAATTATAAAGGAGATAATACTAAATTGTTAAATTAAATCCAATTTATAAATACTTTTGACTCTAAAGAGTTATAATAATATAAAAGCTATATAGATAAAATTCCATTCATAAAATCTTTTATTCTTAAATTCACAGTTTCAAGTTGATTTAGAAAAGCTAATAACTTTTAAATAATAAAAGAGTTACTAAAAAAATAATTTTTAGATGATTAATTGGGTATTTCTAATAATTTAGTTTTAAGAAAAGAAGTTAAATATATAACTAGATTAGATAAATAAAAAAATATATTAACTTTTATTTTTAAATAAATAAAATTAATTTTTGTAAAATAATATAAATTTAATTACTAATATGATTTAATAAATTTAAATTTAAATTGTAAATATTATTTATTTATTTAGTTTTCAAAATACAAATAGTATTTTATCCTTTATATTTAAAGATACTAAAATATGATTATAATAATTTATATTAATAATAATTTTACAATTAAATAATTTTTAAATTACTTAATAATTATTTATTTGAAATTTATTCTATTACATACTTATGTTTATATCTTTATAAAATTAGATATAAATTATATTTAATTAAAGAATTTTTTTGATTTTAGAAATTATTTTACTTTTCTATTTTAAATAAAGTTTTCAAAAATATTTTTATTATTAGTTTGTCTTTAATTTTATTTAATTAAATAATAAAATAAAGGTTAAGCTAAATTAAATTATTTTAAAGAACAATAAACTTATTAATCTTATATGTACAAATATATTAAATCAATAATAAAGTATAATTTTGAAAAAATTTTACTTTTTTGTTGTTTAGTTTATATTATTAATAATTAAAAATTAGATAATTACATTTGATAAATATATTAATTTGAAATTTTGAATTTTATAAATATTAAAAATATTTATAAATTTTATGTAATCATCATTTATAAGTTTATGTTATTTTTTTCTTTAATTTATGATAAATCATAAGATTCATGCTTTATATAAAATATTTGCTAAATTATATATTTTTTTATATTGAATAAATATTTAAAAATTTTATAAATAATATCTTTTTTTAATTTAAATACATTTCTTATCATAAAATATAGATAAATATCTAAAAATAAAAAAAAAAATTATTATTAATTTATTAAAAAAGTATATAAAAAATAAAAAAAATTATTATCAAAATTAACAATAAAAAAAATATAATTTAAATAAAGCAAATAATATTAAATTTATATACTTTGTAAATTTTATTTTATATTTTATAATTATAAAAGAAATATATAAATTGTTTTATATAAAAAAAATATAAAATTATTTAGTACAAAGATACAAAAATTTATATTTTATATTTGTTAAAAATACATGAAAATAAATTTGGTTTAATCATAAAAATAATTTTATATTAAAACAAAAATATAAGTAAACAATGACAGAATCAAAATCTATTGAATAAATAAAAGATTAATGGGAGAAATTTACTTCTTATTATACTTAATTTGATTAAAATAGTAGTACATTTTATTTAACACTACTAAACATGGTAGAAATAGAAAAAAGAAACTCAATATTAGAAGTAGGAGCTGGTGGAGGATATTTTTTAAAACATGCAATGCAAAGAAAAAAAAAGATGCTTAATATACAGCTACTGATTTAACAGAAGCTATGCTAAAAGTTATGTGTTAAAGATTAAACTTAGAGTATAATAATTCTAAAATTATCGATTAAAAAAATAATTTAATAATATAATAAGCCAATGGAGAAAATTTAAATCAATTCTAAAATGATTAATTTGATTGCTATATTTCTAACTTATGCTTATAAATTACAAATGATCATACTAAAATGTTAAAAGAAGCACATAGAGTAGTTAAAAAAGGAGGAATTGTAGGTTTTTCTGTTTGGGGTGATGAAAAAAAGACAGATATTTGTACATTTATTCCTGATGTTTTAAATGAATTGGGAATATAATAAAATAAAAATGAAAGATCTAATTTTCATCTAAATAATAGAGAAAAACTTATATAAATATTTTAAAATGAAGGATATGAAAATATATTATGTTGGAATTAAAATATTCCATTTCCTAAAGTTGAAAATATATAGGATTTCCATAATTATAAAAATTATAAAGAAATTATTGGTGATAAATAAGATATAGTTATAGAATCTATGAAAAATAAATATAATAATATTATATATGATTAAAAAAGACCGTTAGGTTTTGATGTGTTAATAATAATAGCAACTAAAAAATGAATGTCAAAAATTAAATATATATATAAATATATATATATATATATATATATATATATATATATATTTTTATATTTTTTTTTTTTAAAATATTCATATAATATTTTATTTTTTTTATATAATTTTATTTTTATTATATAATTTTTTTCTAATTTTTATACATATATTATTTTTATATTCTTTTTTTCAATTTTTTTCAATTGTTTATTTAAAACTTTTTAAAATTTTTTTATATTTTTTTTATAATTATATTTTTTAATATTTTTTCCAATTATTAGTTTTTAATACATTTTTTCGATTTCAACTTGACAAATTTTTTTTTTTAAATATTAATATTGTTTATATAATTATAATCTATTTTTTATTAATTATATTTTTATTTATTGTTATTCTTTTAATTTTTTGTTTTTTTATCAAAATTATTTTAAAAATGATAATATTCTGTTTTTTTAAAAAAATTATAAAAATATTCAAGCGTTTACACATGTATTTATGTTTTTACCATTATATATCTTTTAAACTACTAAAAAAAATTAATTAAGTCATTTGTGAGTTAAATGAATTTTTGTAAATTATCATATATATGATTAACTAAAAGATTTTTATTTATATTAGCCAATATGTATATATGCATCTTTATATTTATAATATTTTATTTTATTGTTTGAGAATTAAATTTATTTTCTTTTATTTTGAAAAAAAATCCAAAATATTTTTTATTTTTGGTTTGTTTCTTCGATTTTATTTAATTGAAGAATCAAATATTTTTTAAATTAAATTATTTTGAATATAAAAATTTTTAAACAATTGATTTAACAAAATTTAATATTAAGTCCAAATATTTTATTAATCTTTACATGCACAAAAATATTTAATCTATAAAAAAGTATAGGCATAAACAAATTTTTATTTTTTTTATTTTGCTTTTGTATATGTATTATGTGATTAATAATTAATAAATAAAATAATTATATTCGATTAATTTATAAATTAGAAATGTGAATTATACAGATGTTAAAAATATTTATAAATGTTATATAGCCATTGTTTATTAGTTTAAGTCATTTTTCTCTATAATTAATGATAAATCATTTGAGTCATGTTTTTATTAATTATTTGTTCAATTATATATTATATTTAAAAAATATATATAAGCTTTATAAAATTATAAACAAAAATTAAATCTTAAAATAGAATTAAATAAGATTATAATTTGTATAAATATGTTCTTATTTTCATTTATTGAAGTAAAAATTGATTAATTATAATTAGAAAATAAGAATTATAAAAAAACAAATTATTGTATAAATTATAAAAAAAAATCATAATTAAGATTTAAATATTTATATATAAAAAAAATTAAAAATTAAATAATTTGATTACAAAAATAATATTTTAATTTTATACTTTATTAATATTAATATATTATTATATTTTTTTTTTTATAATTATAAAATATAAATAAATTTATATGTCAATTATATAAAAAATTAAATATAAAAATATATAGATACAAAAATCTATATTTTAATGTATGTTAAAAATATATAAAATAAATTTTTATTAAATTTTTATAATTCTATATATTTTTTTAAATAATTAAATAATTAAAAAAAAATTCTAAATTAAAAAAATAAACTATGACTGAAGCCAAATCTATTGACTAAATAAAAAATTTATGGGAAAACTATGCTTCTTATTATACCTAGTTTGATTAAAATAGTAATATATTTTATTTAACACTACTAAATATGGTAGAAATAGAAAAAAGAAACTCAATATTAGAAGTAGGAGCTGGAGGAGGCTATTTTATAAACCACGCGATAGAAAGGAAAAAAAAAGATGCTTAATATACAGCTACTGATTTAACAGAAGCTATGCTAAAAGTTATGTGTTAAAGATTAAACTTAGAGTATAATAATTCTAAAATTATCGATTAAAAAAATAATTTAATAATATAATAAGCAAATGGAGAAAATTTAAATCAATTCTAAAATGATTAATT
>NW_004086266.1:0-41960 GCF_000220395.1 Ichthyophthirius multifiliis | reverse complement strand
ATTAAGATTATTATTATTATTATTATTATTATTATTATTATTTTATTATTATTATTATTCTAATTTTCTAATTTAATAATTTATATAATTTTTTTCTTATTTTAAATTTTATTTATATTTTATTACTATATACTAATTTTATATTTTATTTATTTTTATTTTTAATAATTTGTTTTTAATATACTAAAATATTATTTTAATATTTTTATATAACATAAGATTTTATTTAACTATTATTATTTATTTTAATAATAATATATTATATATATTTAAATAAAAATTATTATTATAATTTTAATTTGAATATACTATATATTATTTTTTATTAAATTATTTAATTAATTTAAATTAATTATAATTTTTTATTTTTTTTAAACATGTAAATATATCTTTAAGCTAACTAAACTTTATATTTTCAATAAAAAATTAAAATTATTAAAACATATATATGAAAAGTAATTTAATATATTTATTAAATTACCCTAGAAAAAAATAATTAATTTTTTCTTTATAAATAAATTAATAATAATGATTTTATAAATATTATATAAGATTAAGTAAAATTTAATAAATTTTAATAGATTAATTTTCTAATTTAATTAATATATAGACTTTATTAATTAGAGAGTTATGCGTGTTTATATTAATATGAATATTTTTTGTTATATAATAAAATATAAAACTATATTAATAATATTTCTTTTAAAATATAGGTTTTTTTAAAAATATTTATTTATATATAAATATTTATTTTGTTTATTTATTTAAAATTAACTTTTTTCTTTTAATATTTTGTATTGTTTTAATTTATTTATAAAAACAAAATAATGTATTATAATTTTAATTAAGCATTCTAATTTTTTATACAAAGCATTTTTTATATATAATTTTTATTTATTAGGTATAAATGAAGTTTTTTTATATTAGTTTTTATAATAAATTACAATTTTGAATTTTTTTATTATAAAATAACAAGATTAAAAAAATTTTAAAATATAAATAATTGATTTATTTTTTATATAGTTATGTAAAAAAAGTTATTTTTAAGAAAATATAATTATATTGCTGTTAAATTTAAGATAAACTAATTAGTTTAAAATTATTTTTGTATGCTAATAGAAATCTATTTTATATTATTATGATTGATAAAAGGTTTATATAAATATTATTATCAAGAAATTATAAATTAAGTGATAAAATAAATCGGAATTTGTAAAAAGATACATAAAATAAAATTAATAATTTTTATTTTTTTTAAAATAAAAAAAAGTATTTTTATAAATTGCTTAAACTTCTTTATTTTTAAAATATATATAGATGATAATTATAATTAATTATATTTTTTTAATTAATAAAATAATTATATCAATTTTTTTATTTTAGCTAAAAATGAAAAAAATGAAAAATATTAAATAAAGGTATAAAAATAAAAATAATTAAGTATAAATATAAATTAATATATTAATAAAAAACATAATTAAGAATATTAAATAAATAAAGAATAAATATAAATTAAAAGCTATAATAAAAAATAACCTATATTTATATATATATATATATAGAATCAAAAATAAATGTAGGATTTTTAACTATTAATACAAGCAATAAAAAATAACCAAATAAAATATGGATATTAATATTTATCCCCAAATGACTAAAATTCTTAACAAAGCATTTTAAATTTCGCTTTAAATTTAATATTAAAAAATTAAAATTTAAGCGCTCTATGGATAGAATCAGGTAGAGGAATTCTAAACATAATAAAATACTTAAGCGAGTAAAGTGACTAATTTATACAAGATAGAAAAAATAGAATAATTGTTGATAATTTTATGTGTTTTATATATTATACTTAGAAATATAGTCGCTAGGACATAATAAAATATTATAAAGAAATGAAATATAGGTATAATTATGACTTAATATTGGAATTAAGTTTGAATTAAAATTACAATTAAATAATATAGATTCTTATTAATCTTAATATTTTATTTAATTTCGATTGTTAGTATTTTTCTTTAATTTTCGAAAGTGGAGTTTTGTTTGATTTTTTGAAAAATATTTTAAATAAAGATGAAAAAGTAGAGGCACTTACTTTAAATTTGATTCTTAAATTAAACTCTTTAAATGAAGAAAACATCTAGAGTGAATTTGTACTTGAAAAAATATTCAATTAAGGCAAAAATACTGAATTTTATTTACAAAAAATATATAAAAGTTAAGAAATAATGTAATAAGTTTTTGAAAATATAGAAAATTAAATAATTAATAACGATGAGATATAATAAATAACAGTAATAAAAAATAATTAAATTTAAGATGAAATTTATCAATAAAACGTTTATAAAAACTAAAAAACAAGAAGAAAATGATAATAAAGCAACCGAATTGTATATAGAAACAGATATAAATATAAACGAAATAAAACAAAAAATCCTCGAAAACAATTTCCTTATATTAGATGGAGAAGCCGGTTGTGGTAAAACAACAATAATAAATAAAATTTCAACCGATTTTAACCAAAAGATAATTTCTCTATTTGTAGATAATACCACAGATTTAAAAACACTAATCGGAAGTTACGTTTGTACGGAAAAGATTGGACAATTTGAATGGAAATAAGGTCCTTTAGTTAAATGTATGCAAGAAGGACTTTGGCTTTTACTAGAAAATGTATAAGAAGCATCCGAAGAAGTACTTTAGGGCTTATTAAAATTCTCTAAAGAGGGAAAATGTGAAATTCTGGGAGGTAATAATATCATCAGTGATTTTAAATTTAAGATTATTGGTTGTGGAAATTTCGGAGGGGGCAAAATGGATATAAAGAGGAATTTTGTAGCATAAAATAGCGGAAACGGGTATATATAAATGTAACCTATATCTAAATAATGTCTATATGATATTATAAAGGAGAAATACAAGCTTTTATTTTTAAATAATAATAACAATAATAATATATACGATAAAATAATGAAAATAATAAATTATTTGAAAGAAGAGTGTTATAAAAAATACATATGGTTTAAAAATGGAATTACCACCGAAAAGATAATAAAATTATTCAAAAGAATAGAATTTCATCTAAAGGAAATTTACGGAGAAATAGGAATACAAAACAATACTCTAGTAAATGACTTTAAATAAAAAATTTTTCTAGAAATTTACGAAAGTCTAATTTTCGCAGAAAAAGATGCCGTTTTTGATGAAAATATAGCTTTTTTTATTCTAAATATACTAGAATTATCTAAAGAAGATTTCTATTTATGTATAATTAAACATTTTCCAGAAATTGAGAGGAATGATAAATTTGTTAAAATAGGAAAATTAGGTTGTATATAGAAGAACTATTTTAATTAAAATAATGCCTAAAAATATGATAGTAATAGTAAAATAGCTATTAATAATATTACTAGAGATATCATTTATAATGCCTATAGTTCACGTTTGATTGAAAAAATAGCTTCCTGTTTGTATTTTGATGAACCCTGTTTACTTGTAGGAGATACAGGCTGTGGCAAAACAACTATGGCATAACATGTTGCTGAATAATTTTAGAAAAAACTTTTTATCTATAACATGAATTAAGGCTCAGATGCTGTAGATTTAATCGGTGGTTTTAAACCTATTGATGTGAGGCTATTATTAAAAAAGATATTGGTGAAATACATAAGAAAATTCCAAGAAATCGCTAACGTTTAAGCTAATAAAGCTTTTGTGGATAATTTAAGTCAACTTTTTTTACATAAAAAATACTCTACACTAATGAAGGCTATGATTTCTAGTTTTGATGGTATTTTCCAAAAGCTCCAAAAGAAATGCCTACCAATATAAAAGTGGGAGAAACTACACTAAAAAATTATCAATTTATATAAAAACAAAGAAAAAATAGAATCAAACTTAGCTTTCCACTTCGTAGAAGGAAATCTTATAAAAGCTATAAAAGAAGGAGATTGGGTACTTATTGATGAAATAAATCTTGCTAATAATGAGGTTTTATAAAAAATATTGCCTATAATTGAAGGAAGATCTATTTTATTATATGAAAGAGGTGATTTAAAAGAAATTAAAAGACACTCTATGTTTAGAATAATAGGATGCATGAATCCTGGAAATGAAATAGGTTTTTATATATATTTATTTTATATTATATATAAATATATATATATAGGTAAAAAAGAATTACCCGAAAATATTAGAAAAAAATTTACTGAAATATATGTACATGATATAAAAGAAAGAGAAGATGTATAGAATTTAGTTAAAAAAAAATTAGGAAGTTAAATCGCTGTCGAAATATCATCTAAAATCGTAGATTTATTTATGGAAATGAAATATGATTTAAATAATAATATAGAAGATGGTTATTAAAGAAAACTCCATATTTCACTTAGAAATTTAGCTCGTGCTTTAAATTATATCAAATAAAATATAGGAACATACGGATTAGACCGAGTTCTTTATGATGGACTATATTTAGGTTTCGGGACTGCCTTGAGTTAAGCAAGTTAAGGTCATTTTTAAATGCAAATAGAGAAAACGTTTTAAATTTCTCATTTAAAATATTCTGAAATGTTAAACCAAAAGTAAAAAGTTATCGAAAATAATCCTCTTAAAGTTAACTTATACGGCTTTATACTAAATAAAGGTTCTCTAAAAATTAAGAAAGAGGAAGAATGTGAATTTTTAATAACCGATATGTTCAAAAAATACACTATAGACGTACTTAGAGCTATATCAAGTAGTGATCTTCCCGTATTATTAGAAGGTCCGACTTCTGCTGGAAAAACATCTATCATAAAATATATTGCGGAGCGTTCTGGATATAAATGCGTGCGAGTAAATAACCATTAACATACTGAAATTGAAGAATATATAGGATCATATTTACCTGATAGTAAAGGAAAATTGGTTTTCCATGAAGGAGTTTTAATATAGTCTATGAAAGAGGGAAATTGGTTAATTTTGGACGAATTAAATTTAGCAAGAAGTGAGATTTTGGAAAGTTTGAACAGACTCCTAGATGATAATAAGGAGATTTTTGTAAATGAAACTTAGAGTTATGTCAGACCACATGAGAATTTTAGAATTTTCGCAACTTAAAATCCTACTTCTTATGGTGGAAGGAAAGAATTATCAAAAGCCTTTAAAAATAGGTTCGTATAGATTTTTTTTGAGGATATTTAAGAAAATGATCTTTAGTAGATTTTGTAAAAAAGATGTACTATAGCCCCTTCTTATTGTAAAAAATTAATGGCTATATTAAAAGATTTGAGGCTTTTTAGACAAAGAAATAATTTCTTTTTAGGTAAAGAGAGTAGTATTACAATTAGGGATTTAATAAAATGGGGAAATAGGCCAGTTTTGACAGTTGATGAATTAGCCATGGAAGGCTATTGCTTACTCGCAGAAAGATTAAGGACTTAAGAAGAAAGAGATTTTATATAAAAAATAATCGAAAAACATTGTCGGGTTAAATTAAATCCGTAAATTTATTACTAGAAATTCTCCGATGATATGCTAAAACCATTATAAAGTTAATTTCCTTTCTTCCTTTAATTAAATGAAGGCTTTAAAAGAATGGCTTGTTTAACTTTAAAATGTTTATAAAATAAAGAACCTGTATTACTTATCGGAGAAACAGGTTGCGGAAAAACTACTTTGGCATAACTTGCCGGCTTTTTGAGAAATTCGAAAGTTTTTTCCATTAATTGTCATTAGTATACTGAAAGTAGCGATTTTTTGGGTTCTCTAAGGCCTGTAAGGAAAAAAGAAATTTATGAGGAATAATTAAGAGTTTTCCTAGAATAAGAATTAGATTAAGAATTAATTGAAGAATAATATAAATTTTTAAACAATTAATAAATTTCAATTGACGAAAGAGTAAAAATAATAAAAAATGAACAAAAAAGACAAAAACTATAAGAACTTTTCATAAAATCAGAAACAATGTTTGAATGGCAAAACGGTCCTTTAGTAGAAAGCATGGAACAAGGCGGCGTTTTTTTAATAGACGAAATCTCCTTGGCGGAAGATTCGGTTCTGGAAAGACTTAATAGTGTTTTAGAAAACGAAAGATTCCTATTACTTCCTGAAAAGAATGAAAGTGAGTAAATATAAGCTAAGGAAGAATTCGTAATTATATCTACAATGAACCCAGGTGGAGATTTCGGAAAAAGAGAATTATCTCCAGCTTTAAGAAATAGATTTACTGAAATCTGGGTAGAATCATTAACTAGTAAGAACTTGATTTGTAGTCTATAAGGCAGAAACGATGTTTTGGAAATGATTAAAGTCTATTTAACCGATTGCGGGTTTAATATTAATAACAGTGAAAATGTGGCTGAGAAAATATACGATTTCGTAAAATTTTATAACTCGGATTTCTGCGATATGTACGCTTTGGAGGCTAAAAGGAATATTACTATGAGAGATATAGTTTCTATGATGTAATTTATGAATAAAACTTAGACATTTTGTCCAAATAATATATACTAGTTGTATTTTTATGCACTTAATGTGGTAGTTTTGGAGCCTATAAAATTCCTTCCTTTGAATGAAAATTAAAAGAAAAAAATGATTTTCGAATGTCTAAATTTCGTCGAATAATAAAATATTGGAAATTCATTAAATAATAATAATAATAATAATTTAATTTCCATTATAGACAATAATAAATTGAAAATGGGAGATTTTGAAATTCCTTTGAAAAACTCAAATTTTATTTCTTCGAAAAAAAATATTAAGTATTCTTTATAAAACTCTTAAACTAAATAAACTCTATATAAAATAATATAAGCATTATAATTAGATAAATCCATACTATTAGAAGGTAATCCAGGAGTAGGAAAATCATCTATCATAGAATATATAGCCCATTTAACCGGAAATAAATTAGCTACAATATGTCTTTCTGAATAAACAGATATAGTGGATCTTTTGGGCAGCGATTTGCCACACTGTGAGAATAAATTATAAATGAAATTCAGATGGTATGATGGAGTTCTTTTAGATGCACTCAAAAACGGTTATTGGATTTTACTCGAGGAGCTTAATTTAGCTTCTTAGAGTGTGCTAGAAGGTTTGAATGCTATTTTGGATCATAGAGGATCTGTTTTTATCCCTGAAATTAACCAAGAATTTAAAAAGCATCCCGAATTTAGGATTTTTGCTGTATAAAATCCCATGGGATTAGGGGGTGGAAGAAAAGGGCTACCGAGTAGTTTTTTGAATAGATTTAGTAAAATTCATGTCGAAGAATATGATAAAGATAATTTTTTGGATATTTTAAAAGATTTATATTTTGATGAAGATTTAGAAAAAAATGAATTTGAAGAAAATATTATTAATGAATTGCTAGATTACATAGAAAAAAAAAACACTAAAACTCTATTTAAAAAAGCGAATTTAAGAGATGTTTTGAGATTTTACGAAATATATTTAAGATGTGGAAAAAATGCATAAACTGCTTATAATGTAGTATTTTAAGAAAATCCAATATAAATATAAGAAAAATATTAAGAACAATTAAATATTTTACCAAAAGAATTTAAATTCATGAATAAAAATAATGAAAAAATATGCCTTCCATTTTCTTATAAGAATCAAATAAATAATGTCTAATTAATGTTTTTAAATAATTATAAATACTGCTCAACTTTTATAATTAACGGCAAAACAGGAAGCGGAAAAAGTACTTTTATTGAAATTCTTTCTTAATTAAACAATTGTTAAAAAGTAGTTGAATTTAATTTAAATTCATAAACTGATAGTAGTGAATTAATCGGAGGTTATGATTAAGCAGATTTCTAGAGAGAAATGTATTAATTAAAAAATAAAGTAATTTAAATCTTAAAAGAGAACTTAAACTAGAATAATAATTCTAGCTTTTTTGAAGCTTTAAAATTAATGTTTATTCTGTAATAAAATTCTTCTTTATAAAAAAATATGCTGATTAATATCCAAAAAGCCCTTTAATTTTTAGAATAATAAAAAAGTGTAATAAAAAATAATATAGAAACTTTAAAATAGGAATTCCAAGAAATATAAAACAAAAAAGAACTCAATAATAATGGATATTTCTAATGGTTTTACTCATAAATTATAAACGCAATTCAAGAAGGAAATTGGGTAGTTTTAAAAAACGTTGAAAGGGCAAATTAAGCTGTTTTAGCTAGGCTAAATCCATTATTAGATGTAAATTTAGAAGGAAAGAAAGAAGTTATAATAACAGAATATTAATCCGAAAAAATAAAAATTAATTAGAATTTTAGATTGTTTTTATTAAATAATGTTGATTTTGCAGATGGATTAAATGAAGGAATCAAAAACAAATGCGTTTAGATAAACATAAATAATTTTTAAGATGAAAAAGCTTACTTTGCGGATTTATAGAATATCTTTTTAAATGAAATGTTTTTGAATATTTTTAATTAAAAAAATACTCTTTTTATACTCTCTTTACCTTTGTAATTGATGAAGATTTTAAATTTTTGTGAATTCAGGACTTTTAAACTGTACCTTCTTAATATTTAATAATAAATGCTATCTAAAAATCATCTAAACTTTGCTAATTTTTAAGATTTCATAGTTTCCGTTTTTAATTAAACATATAAAATCTACAAAGTATAAAATCTTGAAAAAGCCATTTAAGATGTTTCTGTTAATCCTTTAGTAGAATAATTGAATTTCCTATATACTTAAGACCCATTAATTAATGAAAAATGCTAATTGTATAAAGAAGAAATTAACAAAATTAAACAAAGTAGTTAATTATTGAATTAAAAAGTAATAAATTTGACACAATTCCCAATAAATAAATAGACTTCATCTTTAAAAATTTATTCTAAAAATATCTTCTTTTTACCCGAAATTAACCAAAAAATAAGAGAAAATTTAGCGATGATTATACTCGAATGTGCTTTGGAAGTACAAGAATATTAATATATAAGTGGAATTTCAAAATTAGACCTTGAAAAATACTCAAATAATGAAATTTCTAGCTAGGTTTTATATCAGAAATTAATACAAGAAATCGAAAATAAGAAAAATAATAAAAAAGCTCATATTTATATAATTCAAAATTATCAATAAGCAAAACTATAAGATTAAATAATACAAAAAATATTCCAAAAAATAAACTTAAATTAATAAAATAATGAAAACTAAAAAAAAATATAACATATAATTATTTAAATAATAAATAATATATATTAATTACCTAAAATATATAAACTTTTAAATGAAAAACTAAACGAAATAAATGAAAACTAATTAGAAAAAAAAAGCCTTGAAAATTAAAAAATCAACCTATTTGTTACTTTATGGAAAAAATGTGAATATTTCCAAAAAATGCCCAGAAATAAGACACAATTTTTCGAAAGAGAAAAAGTCATGAATATCTTAGAATCTAGTAATGACTGTATTACTTAATAAATTATTGAATTAAAAAAGAAATTCAGAAATATGTATTTTATCGAAAATTCAAAAACAAGATTAACATCTTTAGAGATATTATCCTTAATATATGACAAAAATAATGATTAGAGTATTGATTTCAATATTTTTGAGAAAGAAATAGAAAACATAATGACTTAAAATATAGAAAATAACTTCCAAATAATAATAAAAGATGAGTATAATAATGATTAAATTTTAAAAAAAATTCCAATTTTACATTCTGATTTAGCTATTAAACATTGGGAAATAAACAACAGCGAATTTTAAAGTGAACTTTATGAAAATAATAAATATATAAATTCATTTTAGTCAATAAGAAAATATTTAGTATTTAAAGGTATATAAAATTTTGCCTTTTTCTTTAACGAAGATAAATTACAAGAAATGAAATTAAATATAAGCAAATTTGTAGAAAAGCCTTCTTTTGAACTTATGAAGTGTATTTCTTTACTCTAAAAAAATATTACAATAAACAATATTGTGGAAATTAATTATATTTGTGAAATGTAAAATCTACATATGGACATTTTAGAAGTAGAGAATTGCGCAGAAAGCATTATTAATGGAAAATTAAAAAATTTAAATATTTTAAATAATTAAATATACCTATTAAGAAATTGCATTAATTATTTTGGAATTAATAATAATAATAATAATAATAATAATAATAATAATAATAATATTAACAATAACAATAATAATAATTTCTAAGATAATGAAGATGATTAAATTTTTATTTTAGCTTATATTTGGATTCTTAATATTATGAATAAAATTATAAATAAAGAAGAAAATTTATGTTTTTCATTAATAGTTTAACTTATCGAATACTTAAAAAATATGAATATTTAAAATATAATCGCTATTTAGGAAAAAATATTATTAAATTAATAAAATAATGACTCTTTGTTTTATAAATTCACAGTTTTTTTAAATGAAGAATTATAAAATTTATTTATAAAATAAAATTCCTTATAAAAAATTGGAATTTTATTTGCTAAAATCTTCTCTATAAAAAAAGGTATTTTCGAAACTGAAGAAAACGACTGTTTAACCGAACTCATAAAGGAAGATTTCTAATTTTAACATGAAAAAATTAAATATGATGATTTTTTGAATGATTATGCTGCTTTTTGTGTTTTAGAAAAGACTATTTTTGGTTTTCATAATTAAAAATAACCCCATATACAAAAACTGAGTGATTAAATAGAGACTTCTAAAAATTTAATACAAGAAATTCAATCTAGAATAATTTTCAGAGGTTTCAATGGAGATAATATAGCTTGTTTTGGCAAATTTTTTGAAGACAATTTGCCTTTTATAGAAAAGATTGAAGATTTATTATCTGAAATAGACAAGAAAGATAAAATAAAGGAAATAAAAAAAATATTGAAAATTATTTACATAATTCGTTTCAAAAATACTCTCTTAATTTCAGTGATTTTCTTATTCCGATTAACTTTTCATATATTCTAATAAAAAAATACATTGAAATACAAGAAGAGAAGATTTTTAATGAAAGAAAAAGAAAAAACGTCGATTTAATTCCCTAAAAAATAAACGAAACTCTCCAAAACTTCGAAACGATAATTTTCGCTAAAAAAAATATCTACTAATTGTTTTTAGCAGAGGAAATTTTATCAAACATAAATTACAAAAACACTCATTTTTTCAAAAAAAATAACATTACAAATATAAATTAATTTGCATATTATTTATTATAAATTTGCAACGAAAACTTAATGTTGAAAGAAGAACTAAATAAACTCGAAGAAGATGACGCCACAAAAATTATCAAAACTTAAAGAAAGTTCCAAAAAATGATTATAGATGAATACACTAAGGAAACAGTAGAAGAATATAAAGAAAAAGAAAAGGAAGAAATTAAATAATTTTTCAATAATTTTACCCATTTTTACTCTCATTTTCTCCAAACAGACTTATCTATTTAAGAAAAAATAGAATTAACATAATAATAATAATTAGAGTTTGAAAATAATAATACTTCGACTTCGAGTAATTATTTTAATCAAACAGAAGTTAAATTCGAGGATTTACCAAAAAAAGAAACTGAAAGAATCAAAAATATAAGCCAAAATATCGCTTTGTAAATTATTTACTTATTCTCAAAATAATCCTCTAAAAATTCTACTTCATAATCAAAAATACACTTTTCCCACTAAAACCATTTCATGAAATTAAAACTGGCCGAAAATCTTCCTTTATTATCTTCCAAAAACAGAAAAGAAATCTTATATGAATATACTTTCTCATTTGCATAAATCTAATCAGAAACTAATCTTTTATAATAATAACAAATATAAGAAAAAAAAGTCATATTTAATGTCTACAAAGATGTAGTTCCGGAAGAAAATATTAAAGTATATAATCCTATAGTCCGTCTATTATAGTAAATATAGTAACTCTTAAATCTAGAAATATTCGAAAATAACGCTGTATTATAAAACTTAGCTATATTATGTGATTTTACACTAGAAAACAGTATATACACAACTCCATTAAATAAAATGATAACTGGTCTTCAATATATAGCTGAAAAATGTGAAGAATGGAATATTTCTTCAAGTAAGCAATACACCCTTAGTGTTTAGACATAACCTATAATCGATCTTCTTTTATACTGGAGAGGTTTAGAGAGAAAATGCTGGAAATAAATGCTTTAAGAAAAGGAAAAAGAAGTCGAGAATTTAGATGTAGTAGTATTCATGAAACTTAGAAACCTGCTAATATCCGCTCAATAAAAAGACTAGGAAAATGTTTTTAATTTATTAGATTAATATGTCAGGACTTCAGTTATGGGAACTTTTTCTTTAAGAATGAAAGCCTTATATTATTTGACTCAATAGAAGGATTTATTACATATAAAAATTATTTTTTAAGTCTATAAATACTACGAGTAGTTTTTGGAAACTTTTAATAAGACAATAGATGAAAATAAATAAGAATATGAAAAAGAATGTAAAGACTATATTAATTTAGCTGGTTGGGAAAGTAAAAATTACCTCACTTTAAAATAAACAGTAGAAAAATTCTAGGGAAAACTACACAGAATTCTAAAAAAATATAAAGGATTTTTATAAGAACCAATTTCAAGACATATTTTCGATAAACAAAGAAACAATTTTTTTGCTTAAAACTACGATAATTTTTACCAAAAATATTAAATTTAATATAAAAATTAAAGACTAAATAATTTCGCTCTCTCATTTAAGAATTGCGTGAATTTAAATGAAAATAAACTAGTATAAACAACATAAAGACTATGCATTAAAAATTCACTTTTGATACCATAATTTTAAAATAATAATAATAATAATAATTTTTATTAATAAATAAATGATTTAAACGATAACAATATAGATATTCCTTCCTGGCTTTACATAGAAGAAAGTATAATAGATGTTTTTGATAGAATAAAATGTCTACATGGTGAAGACGTGACCCGAAATATGAAATATAAAGCTGTTATTGATTACTTTAAATTCCTCAAAACACTTGGATTTACCTCTTACTATAAAACCACTACTTAAATAATGAAAGATAATACTCTATTATATGATATGAAAGTTATAAATTCTGAAAATTTCCATATTTTGGGACTATAAGAGGACTTTACTTATATAGAAAAGTGCTATTATAATACTTTAGATAAAATTTGTATACTTAAGTTTAATAATTAATATTCTGAAGACCTTACTATGGATAATATTAAGAGGGGAAGTGGATTTTTAATCGAGTTTTTTTATTATATTAAGAGATCTTTTGTAAATTTGGCTGATTTAAGTGAAAAAATTATTCCTTTAGAACAATTTTTTAACAATTTTTGTTAATTCGAGGATGATATATGCATTTAAGTTGATGATTATGTGTCTATTAATGAAAAAGTTTCAGAAATATTGAATGATTGTTCCTTTTTATTTAGTAATGTGAAGAATTACTATTCTTAAAATGATGAAGAGGATGAAATTTTGAAAAAATGTGAATAATTTACCGAAGAAAGTGTAAATATATTGAATGGAAAAATAATTCAAGTTAAAAAATATGAAAAAATAATCCAAAACATGACTTTATTAGTAGAAAAAATACAAAAAAGTAAACAAAAAACTAACAAATATGTTCTTTTAGATTCTCAAAAAGTCCTCAAAGATAAATTTAATGAGAAAATAAAAGAAATTAATGCCTTAATAGTCTATTTATAGGATATTTTACAATAAAAAATATAACAATGTATTCAAAAAAATTAAAAATCTGTAAATGATGAATAAATAATAATTAACGATATTTAACTTTTTGCATAAAAAATATTTAAAACAGTTTAAAAATATAAATAAATTCTCAAATCAAATATATAAGTAGAAGAAGAAGAATAATAATAATAAGAAGAATAAAAAATCGAAAAAAAATAAAATCTAGAAAATAATGACGCTTCCTTTATATAAAACGAAGAAAAAACAATGCAAAAACTCAAAAAAATATTCGATGATTTCTCTTACAAATTAAAAGAAGTCCACTCACAATCTCTAATAAAAAAAGCCCTAAAAAAGTAAGACTCTCAAAACCTGAAGGAAATCCTCTATTTATTAAAAATATACATCTAAAATATTCTTATTTATTACTCAAAAAGCATCAAATCTTAATCTAAACTATTAGAATTAACGTCTGTAATATTCTATAATTTATTCTATAAAGGATTTTGTCAACCAAAAAACAATAACGGAGACCAAGAAGGAGAAACAGACGACGAGGAAGGAAAATATGAATTTAAAGAAGGTACAGGTATAGGGGAAGGAAAAGGCAAGGAAAACGTTACAAAAGAAATCGAATTTGAGGAATAGTTATTAGGAAACAAAGATGATGATTATTAAGAAAATTCAGAAAGTAACGAACAAGAAGAAGAATAAAACAAGGAAAATAAAGAAGACGAATTTGAAATGGATTAAGATTTTAAGGGTAAAAACTCCAAAATGGATAACGAATTAGATGAAAAGGAACAGGAAAAAGCCGAAAATCAAGCTGATGAATAATTTAGTGATGTAGACGATGATAATTTAGATTTTAAAATGTGGGAAGGAGATGACGCTTAAGAAGAAGAAGATAAAAAAAACGATGAAAATAAACAAAATAGAAAATAAGATTAATTACAATTCAACTCAAAGTAAAAGCCTTAAGGAGAATTAGAAGATAAAGCCAAAGACGAGTCCAAGAAAGATAAAGAATAATAAAGAAATATTAAAGATTTCGAAAATGTAGAACAAAAGGAAAACCCAGAACCTGAAATCAACTAAATGTAAAAAAATGATGATGAAGAATAAGAAGAAGAATAAAATGGCGAAAACAAAGACTTAAATTAATAATTAGATCCTGAATTACTTAAAGGTTAAATGGAATTAGAAGAAGAAGAAGAACTTAATGATGAACGTAAAAAAAAATATTTAATTATATATATATATATAAAATAATATCTAAATATAGATTAAGATGGCGGATCATAATAAGGAGAACTTGAAGAAGATATGGAAAGTGCAAACGACTAATAAAATGACTAATAATAAATAGATCCATTAGATTAAATAAGTGATTTCGAAGAAAAAAACTAATAATAATAAGAAGAAAAAACCTAAATGGAACAAGCTGTATAAAACGAAAATATGGATGAAGAAGAAGAAGAACATAATGAATAAATAGCTGAAGAAGAAGAAGAATAAAAAAAAGACTTCCCTAAAAATGTCCATAACTAAAACCAAAAAAAAAAAAATATTCAAGAAGATAAGTACGGCACAGAAGGAAACGATGATTAAATATAAAATCAAAATGAGAAAAAAGACTAAAAAACCGAAAAAAACTAAATAAATTAGAATAACCAAGAAAATTAAGAAGAAAATAAAGAAAACTAATAAGAATAAAATAATGAAGGTTAACAATTAGAAAATATAAATAAATTCTCAAATGAATTCCTTAAATAAATCATTTAAAACTCACAACCAACTGCTTAAACTCTTCAAAATTTCTTCAAAGATCTCTAAATTGTTCAAGAATCAAACGAAAATTAAATCTAATAAATAAATTAAGAAGAAAAACTATAAAACTAACCCTAAAACGAATATGAAGCTTATAATCCTGATTAAAATATGAGCCAAGACTAACTATCTTAATTATTAAAAACCAACTTTAATGCTCAAAATAACTAATAGAATATCCAAACGTAGTAAGAAGATTAAAATAATATTGAAGAATTTCCAAACAACTAAACTAATCTTAAATAGGATCTTGAAAAAGAGGAATAATAATAAAAATAAACATAAAAAAAGCCTGAAAATAAAAACAACCAATAACAATAATAAAAAGAATCCCAAATTGATTTTGAAGAAGAGCAAAAAGAATCCCAAAAAAATAAACCCGCAAAAACACAATACGAAGAAGATTAAAACATTTATAAAGAAAAAAAACCCCTAGATCTTTAATAGAGTATCCCTAAACCCACTAAAATGGAGCAAGAGGATAACTTAGAACTACAATAAGACATCCAAGAACTTCTCGAAAAATACCTTGAAGACATAAAAAGCACTTCCGAAGATCTTCCAGATGATCTCCGTTTATAAAAAGCCCAAGAGCTATGGTAAATTCTAGAAACTTAAGCTCGATATTTATCCCAATAACTTTGCGAAGAATTAAAAGTAGTTTTAGAGCCTACCCAAATTTAATCTTTTAAAGGCGATTATAAATCCGGAAAAAGACTAAATATGAAAAAAATAATCCCTTACATAGCCTCTAATTTCAGAAAGGATAAAATATGGTTAAGAAGAAGCCAGCCATCGAAACGTACTTATTAGATTCTACTTGCAATAGACGATTCAATGTCTATGTAGCATTAAAATGTTGGATTTTTCGCTTTACAATCGATGACCACTTTAAGTTTGGCTATGAGTAAAATGGAAGTTGGTCAAATAGGAATAGCTGCAATAAAATAAGGCTTAAACCTTCTACATGACTTTAATAAATAACTAACACCAGCTGATTCTCCTTATATTCTTTCAGCTTTCTAATTCCAACATTAAGATCATAGTTCTAATGATATGGATTTAGTTAAATTTATGGATTAGACTATTTAGTTGTTTGAAAGTTCAAAATAAGGTCAAAAAGATATTCATTAAATTTGCTTTATTATGAGTGATGGAAGATTTAATAAGAAATTGGTCAAACCTTTAGTTGCTAAAGGTGAAGAAAATGGAATTTTATTCGTTTTTATTGTACTTGATAGTAGTGAAGAAAAAGAATCAATTATGAATATTAAATCTACTAACCATAAATATATTAATGGTAAATTATAAATTGAAATGAAGAATTATTTGGAAGATTTCCCTTTTAAAAATTATATTATTGTGAAGGTATTTTTTTTTTATTTTATTTATATTTTTATTAATAAAAATATAGAATGTATTATAATTAAGTAAAGTTTTGGTGGATATACTTAGATAATATTATGAAATGAAAAATAATTAGTGAATATAAAAATATTTTATATATATATGTGTGTATTTTTAATTAGCATTATAATTTATTAAATTTTAAATTATCAAAATTTAGTTTAAAAACATTCGCAGACATTTTTATCAGTATTTGTTGAATTTTTTTATTAACCCTCATTAATTATTTCAGATGGTACATATCTTTATTATTATTTTTAGATATTAAAATATAAAAATTCTAATAATTATATTTAAATATATAAAAAAATATATTTCAGACAGAATCTAATTTAGTCAACTAAAAATTGAAATTTGTTTAAATATAAACATTTATTATATCATTATTTATATTTTAATAATTTAAAATATTTTAATTTAATTTTATAATTATAGGAGGCAAACTTTAATTATTTAAAATTTATATTTTTACTTTCAACAAAATAAATTAATGAAATGATTTTATTTAAAACCAAACTGGAAATAAATAAAATAATATACAAGAATATTTATAAGAGACAAATTAAGAAGAAACAATATCAATAATAACCTTAAATAATAGTAATTCATCGAATTCAAACAAATCAATTAATTTAGGCAATTAATTATGGAAATAAATATTTAAAACATGTGATTAATTTTTATAAATAAAATAGAAATTGAGATTACTAAGAATTTTAAGAAAATTCATATAATAAAAATATTTATATAAATATAAAAATTACAGAATAAAAATTATAGTTAAAATTATAAGTAAAATGATAATGAGTTTAAATCTAATTAAAGTTATAATAATAATATTTCTATATATACAATATAATATATATTAAAATAAAAATTATTTAAAATATTAAAATTAAATAAATTAAATATTTATATAAAAAACACTTTTTTATATATTATAGAAAATGAAAAATATAAAGTAATTTGTAAATGAAATAATAATTTTTTAAAAAAATATAAATAATTATTTACACATATATATGAGAATTTTTATTTTAATGAAAATTAAATTTTAATTATTGCAATTATCAATTGGTTATTATAATAAAAAGAAAAACATATTAATAGTAAATAAACACCATAAAAATATATTATTTAATGATAAATTATAAAAAATATTAATGATTTCATAAAGTTTAATATATATAAAAAATATATATAAATATATAAATATATAAATCAATACTTTATTATAATATTTAATATATTAAAAATTGAAAAATAAATAAATATTTATTTATAAATATTTATTTTTTATTTTTATAAAATATTAAATAAATGAGTGTTAGTTTTCAAAAACTCAAATAAATTATAAATTTTTAATAAGTGAATTAACAGCCATCAAATATATATTAATTAAATGAAAACGTAGGAATAAATGATTAAATTAGTACATCGACAATACCCAAAATATAAAGTGAAAAAATTTCAAAAAAAACAGTGCATTAAAAATGCATAAAAACTAAAATAAAATAATATATCCATAAAAAGATATAACTATAAATTAATTTTAGAATAAGAAATAATATATACGATAAAATACATATGATAATATATTATTATCAACTCCATCAAACTTTACTTCTCATTAGCGTGAATCAAAGAATAAAAATAACTAAAAATAATTTTCTATCATAAATAATAAAAACCAAAAATAAATATATTCATTTTAATTGAATTCTTCCTTATCAACTAATTAAGTTACTTAATAATTTAACTCTTTTAAATAATATTAGAATTCAAAAAAAGAATTAACAATTAACTTAATAAAATAATAATAAATAAATACTGAATAAAGCAATACTAGCTCACAAACAAAATCGAATAAAAATTAAAAATTAATGTTAGAGGAATTATAGAAATAAAAAATGCCAAATAAAAAGCTAATGAGTATGTTAGATTTTAATGAATTAATTAATATTTAAGAAAAAAAGAAACACATAAATATAACCTAACATTAAAATAATTATAAAATAATAAAAGAAAATAGTCTTCACCAAAAATGAGTTTGGATTTAAATTAAACTTAACGAATTTAAAAATCTAAAAATAGCTTTAAATATCAATTAAAACATGACCATTACCGGATAATTTAAGAATTAAATTTTTTTACAAAATAATATTCTAAATAAAAGCACACTTTACCAGATATAAGATCTTATTTTAAGTCTTAGCAAATATAGCCGAAAAAAGTAGAGTTTTAAAATAATAAATATACACAATATTAAGTGGAAAAAATACAAGAAATACCTTAAACTTAAGCAAATTTACTTATAAGTGAATAATTAATTGAATATGTACAATAACTAAAAATTAGCATAAGAGACGAATAAGTAGACTCAATAAAAATATACGAAATGTTAGAATTAATAGTTCAAAAATGTAAAGTCATAAATAATATTTAATTAAATTTATTAGTACAATATTCATACGCTTAAATAGCAGAGATATAAGGTAATATTATTTAAGCTTTGCATATATATAAATAAATGATTAAGTTTTGCAATTTTCATGGCAGTTTTTATTTTAAAATAATTCCTTATGAAAGAATAATTTAGATATATAAATAACTGAAAAACTATGAAAAATCAATGATATATATAAAAAAGTTAATTAAATATACATGGCTTTATAAATTTGAAGAAAAAGAAATAAGTTGTTATTATTAAATTGCTAAAAATTATTTTTATTTAAACTAATTGGAAAACTCTGAATTTTTTCATAACAAATGCATAAAGGCGTAAATAGAAGATGAAGAATCACCTATAAAAATATTAGGTATTAAATTAGTAGAAAATTAATAATAAAAATAATATCATTCTATGAAGGATAATACAATATCTGAAGATGATTTTGATTTAGATTTGTTTAAAAGTACAAATAATTTTGTTAAAAATAAAGAAATATAATAATAACAATAATAACAATAATAACAATAATAAAAATAATAATAATAATAATAATAATAATAATAATAATAATAATAATAATAATAATAATAATTTAGTAATAGAATTCTTATAATAAAGAATCAAAAATAATAATTTCAAGTACTAATTTAATTCTTAGAAATAAAGATTATAACTTTATTTAAAATAATCTTTTCTTCCTCTTGGTCCTTTAAAAAAATTAATGTTTTATCTTAAGGATATAGAAAATAATAGCTTTCTGAAAATTAGGAAGATTAAATGATTAAATTAAGGTTAACTCATTTAAGCAATAGTAGAAATATTGAAAATTTTTTTAATTAACAGTGGGATTTTATTGCTTAAAATAAGCTAGTAAACAATATGATCAGAAGAAAAAAACATTACAATATAATTTGTATGATATTAAAAAATTTATCTAATTACCTTGAACAAATAAGAAGCTAACAATAACAAAAAATATAAAATGTTTTTACATAATTATGATAATACTACAAATAAATAAAAAAATATTAATTTAAACCCATATAAAAACAAAAAAATCTTCAAAATTCTTTTATTTTAAATATTTTTTTTTTTTTTTTATAAAAATTATAAAAAAAAAAAAAAAAATATCATTTTTTAAATTTTTAATAAATATTTTCCACATCCGAAACATCATCATAAGACCCACAAATTAAGCTACATTTTTCATGAATTTAATTAGCTTTTGCCTCAATAGCCATACTTTCAGCTCCCATAATAGCTTTTCCTCCCGCATTTTCCACAATAAACGCAAAAGGCAAAATTTCATATAGAATTCTAAGTTTTCCTTTAATATTTTTTTTATCCTCAGGATAAAGAAAAATCCCTCCATACATAATTATTCTATGCATATCAGGCACTAAAGACCCTATATATCTTAAAGAATAGTTTTATTATTATTAATCTTTTGGGTATTTTTTACTATTAATATATTCTTTAATACAATCATCCCAATTCGCACTATTACCCTCATTAATCGAATAAATATTTCCTTTTTTAGGAATTTATACATTCTAATTAGTTAGTACAAACTCTCCCAAAATCGGGTCCAAATTATAAACATTAACCTCATTTTATACTGCCAAAACAAACTAAGTAGATGCCGCATACATGCAATATCCTGCTGCAACAATATTTTTTCCACTTTATAGGATATCATTTATATTTGCACAATCAATAGAGTCGCTAATTCTTCGCCAAATACAAAAAATCGATCCTATTGAAATATTAGCATCTATATTTGTACTCCCGTCAATAGGATCAAAACAAATGACGAAATTTCCTTAATTTTTTTGCTCAATTTATATAATATTCTCCTCTTCTTCACTTACCATTATGGCTACTTGGCCAGATTATTTCATGCAATTTATAAATATATCATTTGCTATTTCATCTAATCTACGATTATCTTCGTTTTCTATACTTTGATTATATATACGGGCTATGCCTGCTTTTTTTACTTTTGATGATATATATTTACAGGCTGTTTGGATACTTGTTATTAATTAAGTATAATCATTAGTAGAATCTTTTTAATATTATTATTATTATTACATTATTAAATGACGAGTTAATGTTATTTAATTTTTGGTATTATTGTTTGTTATATTTAAAATATTTGAAATACTCATTTTTTTGTTTATTTATTTTATTTAGTTTATAACGAAAGTCGTATAACTTAATGTAATTTATTTAAATTATAATTTTTATAATTTTTTTTTTTTTTTTTTTTTATGATTAAATTTAATAAAAATAATAAAATGACAAAATTTTCGTTTTTTAATAAATTTGGTAAATATGGGAAGCATAAAAAGTTATGTTTATTTATATATGCATGCTTTTGTTTAGTAAACTACGCAGGAATATTTATCCTTTTAAGGACTAAAGTTGATTTAGATTTTTATTTCACAAAAATATTTGCTGGAAAATATTTATAAATAAGGAATTAAATTGTTTAGGAAAATAATATTGATTAAAATGATAAAGCATAATTAAATATTATTTCTACGGCAATATTATCTTATGCTTTTTATAAAGCTATGATGCCTATAAGGACTCCTTTAGCAATAGGAATGATTCCTTTAGTTTTCAGATTATTAAAAATATAAAATTGATTAATATAGATATAAATATAAAAAATTATTTGATAATAAAATAATCAATCAAATAAGACACTATTTAAAATAAATATATATAAAACATTTTTTTTATACTTTTTATTAATAATATTTTTAGATATTAAATCAAATTTTATACAAAATAAATAAATAAAAAAAACATTATTATATAAAAATATAATTAATATATTATAAGATATTTTTTTAAAGTTATGAAAAAAATAAAATAAAAAACAGTTTTAAACAATAAAATTTCTTTTATTATTTCGAAAAACATAAATTTATATTTTATTTTAAAACTAGAAGTTTTAAAATATATGATTTAACTCAAATATTAATATAAATAAAAAAATTTTAATATCTTTTTATTATTATTTTAACATTATATTATTATAAAAAGTATATTTACGTCATTTTTTATGATGTTAAAATAAATATAATATGAAACATAAAATATTTTTGATTATTTTAATTAAAATAAGTTAAACAATTTTATTAATCATTTAAATTTTTTAAAAACATATAAATATTTATAATAAAATTAATTATATATTAATAAAAATATTAAAAAAAATGTTTAATAACCTTATAAAATTCTTTAAATAAAAAAAGTAAAATTTATAATTCCTTCCTAAATATTATATAAATATGCATGAATATTAAGTTATGAATTTGCTAAGAAAATATAATCTTCCAGTTTTAAACGTAACAAAAATAATTTATTATAATAAATTTAAATCATTTAAAAAAAATAAAGGGATAAGAAGCAAGTACAGCAGAAGAAGCTGAAGAAATAGCCATAAAATTATCACAAAATAAACCAAAAAATGAAGGAATATAATTTATGGATTATGTTGTAAAAGCACAAATTCATGCTGGAGGAAGAGGGAAAGGTTTTTTTAAAGAAAATGGTATTTAAGGAGGAGTATAATTTGCCTTTTCACCTGAAGAAGTGAAAGAAATAAGTGCTAAGATGTTAGGAAATACACTAATTACAAAATAAACAGGACTACGAGGACGTCCTGTTAATAAAGTATTAATTACAGAAAAAATGTTTTTAAGAAAAGTAAAACAATAAACTAAAAATTAGAAATAAAAAATTATAAAAGGAATTGTATTTAGCAATAACACTTGATAGAAAATAAGGTGGAATAACAATAATAACAAATGAAAGAGGAGGAATGAATGTAGAATAAAGCGGTGTAGAAACAGTTAAAACACATTTCGTTTAGATAGATAAAGGACTAACAGAAGAAATATTACATGAAGTTTCATAATCATTAAATATAGGATAAAAATATGATGAGCAATTACATAAAGTAAGTAAATATAGAATAAATTAATCGCTTGATTAAAAATAAAAAAATAAAATAATAAACATAAATATATATAAATTAAATATTTTAATTAAAATAAATATTAATTTATATATATTTGTATAAATAAATATATATTTATAAATATAAATATATATTATATATAAATAAATAAATATTTTTTTATATATAAATTAATTTTTATTTATAATATATTTTCTATTCTAAAGATTGTAAGTGGTTTATATGATTGTTTTATGAAAAGTGATTGCACTTTATTAGAAATTAATCCTTTAGCTCTGTCTTTAAATGGTTAATTAGTAATATGCGACTAAAAAATGATTATAGATGATAATGCTTTATTTAGATAAATAGAATTAGCTTAATCTGAAGATATAACTTAAGTAAAAGATATATTTATTAAAAAAATTTACAATTTAAAAAATAATACAGAAAGATATAAAAGAAATTGAAGCAGATAAAAATAATCTTAATTACATTGCTTTAGATGGAAATATTGGTTGCATGGTAAATGGAGCTGGATTAGCAATGGCAACAATGGATATAATATAATAAAATAATGGAATGCCTGCTAATTTTCTAGATATTGGAGGTGGAGCTAATGATAGACAAGTTTGTAATGCTTTAAGATTAATGGAAAATGATAAAAACGTAGAATCAATTTTTATCAATATTTTTGCAGGTATTAATAGATGTGATATTGTTGTTCTTGGTCTAATTAAGGCTTTATCGGATTTAGGTATGAAAAAACCTATTGTTATTAGATTAAAAGGAACTAATTTAGAAGAAGGAAAAAGATTAATTATGGAAAGTGGATTTTAAATGAATTTAACTGAAGATTTTGGAAAAGCAGCTTAAAAATCTGTTAAAATGGCAGAAATTCTAAGAATGGCTAAAGAAGCAAGAATTAATATTAATCTTTTAAGCTGATAATATATATGAATTACAAAAAATATTAATTATATATTTTATAAAAAGTAAATAAAAAATTAAATAAATAAATAATATTTTCTTTAATATATTTTAATATGTATATAAATATATATTAATTTTTTTTATATTTATTTTGTCTTAATAAAAATTATATATATTTTTTTTTATTTAAATTTTTTTTTTTTTATTTATTAATTTTTTTTTTTAATAATATATTTATTTTTACACTTTTATAATTTGTTATTTTTTGATGTTTATTGCATTATTAAAAATACGAATTGAGATTTATTGTTTTAAAGAAAAATTTCTAAATTTATTTATATAATAATCAAATATATAACAAAGCTTATTATTTACATAATTTTCGATTAGTTTTTTTTTAATAATATATAAATAAAAAAAATACTTTAAAATAAATATCTAAAATTAAAATGAAAGGATTTTTTTTTTAATAATAGAAATAAAAGAATATTCAATTTACTTAATAAAAAAGTTAATAAAATCAATACATAAAATAGAATGAATATTTTACTTTATTAATAATATTCTCATAAACGATTGCTTTAACGTGCTTTTCAAAGTAATTTAAATTTAATATTTAAATAATGATAAAGATATTTTTTTATATTTTTATCATAAAAAAAAAATATAGTGGAGATTATACTTTCTTATTAGTATATAGATATATAAACGAAATTAATTCAATAATTGTAACAATTTCTATATTTTTTAATTTTTTTTATATAAAAGACCACTATTTAGATTTTGATTATTACGGTAAGATTTTATTTTTTATACTATCATTTCTTGAAATTATTTTTTCTGTATTATTTTTTTTTTGTTAAAAACTTAATACTTAATAAATAAAAAAATTCTAGAACAAATAATATTTATATTTTTTATATAAAAAATTATATAGGTTATATATTTATAACATTTGATTTATTAAATGGTCCAATTGCTCTTTTATTAGATATATATTTCCTTATATCAACATAATAACTTGAATTAGGAATATATTGGGTAGATATTTTAAGAATATTTAGGTTCTTTTGTTAAGAAAAACTTAGAGTTATAATAAAAGATATAATCTATATATTACCTCATTCAAAAAATATATTTTTTTCAATGATATATGTATTTTACATATTTTCATTTTTAGCTTTTAATCTTTTTTCAGACATACATCCTGAATAATTCTCAAATATATTTTTTTCTTTACTTTCTATGTTCTAAACCTTAAGTTTCGATTCTTGGAATTTATTAATAAACATTCCCATAATTAAATAAATTGGTAATGGATGGTGTATATTTTTTATTGTATTTATTTTTCTTTTACAATATTTCTTTTTTAATTTTTTCTTAAGTGTATTTGTTACATATTATAGTAAAAAATAATACCGAGTTAATTTTGTAAACTTTAAAAAAAAATAAAAAAATAAAAAAAAAAAAAAAAGTTATATGAAGAAAAAAATAAAGAATAAAATAATCTTTTAACTGTCTAAAATTTGATTTAAGATATATGTATAAATAAAAAATATGAAAAAAAAATCAGTCTTTTTGATATGATTAATAATAATTATAAATAATGTTATTTTTTAACAAAAATTTTATTACATTTCATTGATGCTTTGCATTATAAATCTTATTTTTTGCATTCATTTTGTGAAATATTTTTTGGATTTTTAATTTTATTTGAACTTTTTTAAGAAGTAAAAAAAATATAAATTAAAAAAAAATTATTTAAAAAGAAAAATTTTAGGTATAAAAAAATACTTAAAATAAAAAAACTATCAATATAATCAAATTAACAGTTTTATTCCTTTCAAGTATTGTAACTTTTGGAATAGATTTATTCATTTATTTATTTTATAATGAAATTTCTTTAGATGTAGGAAATTGTTTTAGAGTATTAATACTTTTAAATACATATTAAGTTTAATTTGCATTAGAAAGACTAAGCTTAGTTATTGAAAAAGTATAAATAATATTTATAATATATGTTTATTTATAAAGATAAAAGAAATGCTTTTTGTAAATTTACTTCTTTTATATTTGTTAACAATGATTGCATATTATATATTACATGGATTTAGTTAAAATTTTAATATATATTTTGAAGATTTCATTTCAACTTTCTTGTTTTTATTTTAGACCATAACTTTTGATGCTTGGGGAGATGTTGCAAGAGAAGCATTATTAAAAGTTTTTTATTAAAAAATGTATTTAATAATTTTAAATTATATATATAGAATGCTTTATTCGGATTATTTTTTGGATTTCTTGTTATTTTTATTGGATTTTTCTTATAAAATTTATTAATAGGAACTATTACTACAATTGTATAACCTGCTGCAGAAATAGCTTTCGATAATTCTGTAATTTTAGAAAAAAAAATTCCTTTGAAATATTCTAATATTATAAAAGAATATATGATAGGCAGAGAAAAAAGCAAATGTTCTAATTAAAAACTAAAAAATATTATGAATAATTTTAGAAAAGGACAAGAAGATCTAATTTTAAAAATAGATGGAAAAATATATAAAATTAAAAATAAATAATTACTCAATGTTATGTGAATTATTTAATTTTTTTTAATTAAAAATTTAAGGATTTTAAATTTATTTTAAAATTAAAATATTAAATAAATAAACGAATATTACATGAATTATGTATTATATGTTTTTTTGTTTCATATTTCAATATAAATACTAGAAAAAGAATAAGAAATATATATTTTAACTTAATTTTTTTTTAATTTAACATGTATTTTTATTTTAAAAATACATTTAAATAAAATAATTTTTTAAAAAAATATATATTTTCAAATATAAAAAATATAATATTATATTATATTATTTCTCTTAATCAAATTTAAATTTTATTATGCTTTTAATTTAAAAAAAAAAAAACATTTTTTTCTATATTTAAAGACATAAATAATTATAATTAAACGTGAAATATAAACATAAAATATCTATTAAAAGAAAAAAAAAAATTAAAATTAAAATTAAAAAAGGCAAATTATAACAAGAAAGAAAAAAAACTAAATAAAATAAAATAAATATAAAAATAATTTAAAAAGATTCTAAAATATATTTATCAATAGTTCCTAAATGTAAAAAAGCAATAACTTAAAAGATAAAAAATTAAAAGACGAAGGCCTTTAAAAATAAAAATCAAATCAATTTTTCCAACATATTTTACGTATACATTCTCATAGATACTTTAGAAAAATACTCTTTATAATCATTTCTATACACTTACTTACATTCATATCTCCATTTACAAGTCTAGCACTAGAAATACCTGCAATTATATACTATATATTCAAACAGACATATGATATATGGCCTTTTCCTACATATGCAGTTACAAGTAGTGAAAATTAAATCTAAATAGCGAACTTAATATATAAGATTTTAGAAATAGTGGTTTAATTACTATATACAATAGATCTATTACCTAAAATATTTATTTGGAAAAAACCTTTATGGTGGAAATCTTTAAACGTATTAGTAGTTACATTGATGGTTATTTTAGTTCCTTTTACAATTAGAGAATATTAGCTTTATGGGTACAGTATTGAAAGACTTAAGTTCAGAGTTTGTTCTATAGGGCTTTCTTTTCTATTATTATGTGAAATCATGTCAATTAGAGAATGGAAAACACTTAAATTTGAAGGTACTTATAACTATAATTTTTATTAAAAAAAATAAAAGAACTTAAAAAAAATAAAAAATAATCTGATTAAAAATAAAACGAAAAACCTGAATATAAAATATACACATGGCCTGAAATAATTCAACACGATAAAAGAGATGATTGTTGGATTGTAATACAAGGTAAAGTATATGATTTATCAAATTATATTTCCCAACATCCAGGGTATGAATAAAAATAAAATAAAAAAATAAAAAAAACATAAAAAATAGTGGTGATATAATATTAGATGGAGCAGGTGGTGAATGTACTTTATGTGGTATTCATACCATCCAACTTGGATTATCGAAAAAAATTTACAAGATGATTTTTTGATTGGGGAAGTTTATAATTATAGCGACTTTTATTCTTACAAAGATAGCTTTTATTTAAATATAAAAAAATAAATTGAATAAAAAATTCCAAAAAATAAGCGATAAAACGATATTCGTTTATTTGTCAAATCATTTATAGTCTTAGTATCCTACATATATTTATTCTACAAATTTGTAAAAGAAAACACTCTTTTTTACACTTTTGCCTTCGGATTTATTTCTGGACAAATAGGAATAAATGTAATGCACGACGGAAACCATGTGGCTTTTACTTCTAATAAACTAATATCGAAAATAGCTGGATATACATTGGAGTTGACTTTTTCCTCTTCCGTAGTATATAGAAGGTCCCATGATTTTGGGCATCATGGATGTGCTAATCATTATGAATTAGATAGATCTTTTGATACTACTTTTCCACTTATTAGACTTCATAGAATGCAGCCTAAATTGTGGTTTCATAAGTATTAATAAATTTATGTCTGGTTTGTATATGGTTTAACTAATTTTGGCGATCTGTTTGGTACTTTTGATGAAATATACTGGATGAGTAATTTTCCAAGTAGATAAGGATTTTGTTCTAATTTTTAAGTTTTTAGTTAAGCAATTATTAAAATGATATGGTTTATTACCTTAATTATTATTCCTACATATCTGCATGGGTATTTATGGGCTTTTCCTATTTGGATGTTGTATATGGTTATATTTAGGTTATTTAACTATTTTTTATAAATTATTTTTTTTATATTTTTTAGTTATTCTTATGCTTTGTTTTTTGCAGTTAATCATTGGACTGATGAAGCTAATTTTACTGACAATAGTAATATAAATAATACAGATTGGGGAATCATGTAAATTTAAAATTCATGCAATTTCGCTCTTGATAGTACTTTTTGGAGTCATATTTGTGGAGGATTAAATTTTTAAGTATATTATTATATAAAATATTAATATTAAGTTTTATTTAATAACAAATAAAGATAAAATAAAAAAATTATTAAAAAAATCATATATATTAAAGATATTTATATATTCATGTTTTTATATATTTTAAAGATTGAACATCATTTAGCCCCTGGATATTCACACACAAGGTTATTTGAAATTAGCCAAGTAGTTTAAGAATATTGCAAATAAAATAATGTCAAATATGTTACTTACAATACTTTTTGGGATGCTTTGAAAGGTCATTATAATTTATTAAAAAAATTAGGGGAATCAGAGTGATATTCAAAAAAAATATATATATAAAGATATTTCGAATAAATATAAAAATTCAAATAAATCGTATTGTTTGTATTTTTCATTTTTATTTAATTTTTATAGTTTTCTTTATATATTTAAATAAATGTTTTTATTTATTATTTATTTATATTGTTTAAAATAAAAAAATAAATTATTTTTAATTTTTAAAATATATAATAAAATAATAATTTTTCTCTATTTAATATATTTAAATTTTGTTTAAAAAAAATTGCAAAATTAATAATTTATCTAAAACCATTATTAGTTTAATTTTTATTTGCATTCTTATTTTTTCTATAATTAATTTTATATTGTAAAATTATATGATTAAAATTTTTATAATTTATAAACTTTTTAAATGGATTTTTTTTAAATTATTTATGGATTATTGCTCCTTCATCAAATATTTTAATTTTAGATTTTATTTCCTATTTTTTTGTCAGTAAATTAAATTAATTCCATTAAAACATAATTGAAATATAATTTTAATATTATTAAAAAAATACTTATAATAAATATATTATTTTATATAAACAGAGATAATATTTGCTATTTTATTAAAGTATTCTTTTTAATACATCCATAAAAGAGTTATAATTATTTAAATAATAAAAATACAAAAAAATTATAAAATTAATCATTCATTATATCCAAATTTTATTAAAATAACATAAGTTTATTAACTAAAATTCATTATACACTAATTAAATTAAAATTTAGCATATTAACTATTTTATTAATATTTTTCTTGCAAACTGATTTAAGGTAATTTAATATTTTAAACCATTAGGATTTAGTGATTAAAATGTATCATTATTATTTTATGAATAATTAAAAATTTAAACATTAAAATTCTTAAAAATTAAAAACTTTCATTCGTAATTATATTTATTTATTTGCTTTACAAATTTATATTATTTTAAAAAAATTTTTCAAATTTAAAATATTTAAAAATCTATATTTGTATTTTAATCAAATTATTGTAAAAAAATTGTCAAAATATGAATTTTATTTATATGAATTATTAAATTAAAATAAAAGCAAAAATCAATTGATAAATTACTTAATATTTCTAAAAATATATATATTCTATTTTTCAAAAATTAGAATATTGAAAAATATTTATTTATTTACCCTTTATGATTTTTGAAATATAAACATTTTTAAAAAGAAAATATACAAATAAATATTTTTTTTTAAAAAAAAAAAATTTTTACATTTAATTATAATATTATTAATTAAACATAAGTTCAAATTTTATATTTATCAATATTATTTATTATAATCAAATATTTTTTTAACTTAAAAAAATATATTATTTTTATTAATTTATTTATTATTTTTTGTTAATATGAAAATCAATTATATTTTTAATTTGTTGCATGATTTATATTGTTTTAAATATATCTATATACATCCATATAATGTTTTTATTTTAATTTTTACTTAATTTTAAAATAATATTTTTTTAATTTTTATAATTTTATATGTTTAAAACAAAATTGGCTTATTAAAAGTTTTTAATTTAAAATATTAATTTTCTTATCAATTTAATTTAATATATTAAGAGTAAAAATTATTTTACGTTTAAGAATTATTAAATTTTTGTAATACCTTTTATTTATTCCTTTTATTTATTAATATAAAAAAAAATTATGCATTTTTTTATTAAAAATCAATATTTATTGATTTATAATAATGTTTTTAAATATTTTAATTAAATACGTTTTTTTAATTTATAAAATAATTTTAAGTTAAAAAAATTTTTTTTATTAAAAAATTCAATTATTTTTGATATATATATAAATATATATATATATATATAAATATTATTAAAAATAATATTTTTAAATTTCTAAGATATCTTTAACTTATCAATATATGCTTATACATTAACCATATTAATTTGGTTGTGTCAAAAATTAACAAAGTGTACAATCATTAGCTGTTCCTCCTTTACATCTTTTACATGACGGATGACATTAAAAGCATTTAGGACCATGTCTAAAATAACCGTTAGGACATTAGTTCTAACAAGATCTATCAGGACTAATTACTTAATTTCCAGGACATTATTTTACACATGTTTTGTCTGATACTACTTAATGACATTTTACAGAACAATCAACTCCTCCCCATCCAGGTAAACATAAACAAACTCCTCTTACACAAAAACCCACAGAGCTACAATAATTTGGACATATATGAACATAATCACAAAATTAAAGAAATGATGAAGGGCAAACAATTTTACCAAATCTATCATTTTAAGGATTAATCAACTTTTCTTCTTTTTCTTTAGTACAAATGATTTATCTTTTAATTTAAGGAAAAAAAATACTAATAGATTTATGATCAGGAGAACATTTAAACATATGACATCTTGCTTATTCATCATTTAATAATTTAACATTATTACTACTTGTAGAGTTAAAACATTTACTACTAATACCAAAATACTCTAATGCAATATCACTATTATTAAATTGAAAATTATTTTTAAAAGAAGTACACAATTTATTGCCATAAATATCTTTCATCAAGCATTTATCAAAGTAAGGAGTAGTTTCAGGAAAACCATATCCATCATTTTCGAAAGAACATTATACTTTCATTTCTTACGGGAACTCATCAAATTTTTGTTTACTATAGCATCCTTCAATTACAAACGAACATCCTTTTCCTTTACCCCAATAAAGGTTATCAGCCATGTTTTCATTTACTTCAGTATAATAACCAGTATCTCTTAATAAAGCAATAGTAAGAACTGATAATTAAGCATCTGTAATTACATCACTAGCCATCATCATTTCATTTTAAACAATTAGTTATTCCCAGTGAGAACCTAAAGAGCCTGATCCTCCTTCATTTTCAAGTTACATACCTTCCATATTAGGACAAGCATAATATTTTCTAGCAGTTTAAAGTATATTTTTTGTCATAACTAGTGTTGTCGGTAAACCTCTATAAATTACTATTTTCGTTATTTAAGATAATCCATATTATCCATAATATTATCCTGTCTAAGGATTTATCCAAAATTACATTTAAAATCCACTAAATCCTAGGATATGTAAAATTTCATGGATAGTAGTTTCAAGATCATTCTCAAATGATTCAGCATCCTGATTTTTACCAAATAATCCTAAATCAAATTAGATTCTACCAAAAGAAGGTCTCATGTACATATCGTTGTAAGCACAAACACAAGCGTTTGCCAAATCTCCATCTTATGGTTTATTTTTAGTTATAACATAAATATGTAAATCAGAATCAGGAATACCTACTTCTATAGCACTATCTGGAATAAAAACACCGTTGCAACTTTATTTCCATAATTTGCTATATCTAGGAAAATAGTTATTTCCTAAAAATGGGTTTACTTTTAAAAGTTTTTAAAAATAAATTTTCGCTGTTTCCATTTATCTAAATATATAACTTTTATATATTTGAGCTAGATTTTTATCAAGGAATGAGTAATCAATAGTTATTTTAATTGGTTAGCTTTATTTAGGTCTTAAATATTAAAGATTTCGTTTAGACTATGTTTCTAAATCATCTATAAGTCTAAGTCTATCATATAAACTCTTTTCTAGCTCTTTGTGTCTACATTTATGTGTATTTACAATTTGAACTAGGAACAAAATTACTAAAATTGATAAAATTATATTTTTAATATTCATATAAATTTTGACTATTTTTTACTTTTTTTTAATTTATTTTTCTTAAATTTATATTTTTTATATTTTTTTTTTTAACTTTAAATTAAATAAAAAAAAGATGCTTTTTAAAAAAACATAAAATATAATTATTAATAAATAATTAAATGATAATAACTTAAGTAATAAAGATATATTTAGAACTTTTTATTGAAAAAAATGTAGAATTAAAATTAAAAAGATTATTCTAATAATTTTTAATAGTTTATAAAAATTATTATAAATACATATCCATATATATAGTGATTATGAAATTAATCTATTATATAGTTATAATATAAAATAATTTTAGATATTAATTACATTTATAGAATAAATATTATTATAAAATAATATAAATTTAATTAATTATAAAATTTTTTATATAAATATTTAATATGATTTTATTCTTTATTTATATTAAAATATAATTAATGAATTTATAAAATAATTTGAAAAAAATTATATAAAAAATAATATTATTTTAGTCAAAATAAAAAAAAATAGATAAATGAATTTATATTATATTAATCTATAGAAAATTATAAAGAAATTTATATATTTTTAAATAAAATTAAATATATTTATAAATAAAAAATGGTTTAATATATTTCTATTTATTTAAATTTAATATATATTTTTAAATAAATATATATATATATTTTTTTAGATTTAAAATTATAATTATTTATCAATATTTTTTTTAAAGATAATTTAATGCTTATAAGTTTTAAGACAAACTAATTTGTATTTATTTTATCAAAGATTTTAATTTTGTTTATTTTAGATATTTTAAATAAAATTTATTTAAATTTTGATAATTTTTTAAACATCATTATGAAGCTTTTTAAATATTAATTATCCCAAATAATATCAAACTAAAATATAAAAATGGTTTATATTAAATATATATATAAATATAATAAAAAACAGATAAATTATCTTTGTGTTATAAATAAAATTTTATCAAAAATATTCTAATTAAATATAAATTTAAGCATATTATTGAATATATAAAATATAAAAGCATTTAAAAAAAAGTATATATATATTATAAAAAATACTCAAAACTTTTAATAATAATTATCATAGTTATGACATTTCAATGTTTAACATAACTTTTTTTTTAAAGAATTCAACTACCAATATATATATTTAATTAAAAAAATCAGAAATAAAAAATGATAAACTAAACAAAAATGTTAAATATAAATTAATAAAAAAAAATATATTCTTAAATATAATATTAAAAACAATTTATGAATATATTATACTTATTATTAATATCTCTATTTTAATAGAAAAACAATGAAATTTCATTTAAAAAAATATAAATCAAATATTTTTAATATTGGCAAGGATTTAAAAATATATTAATTATAATACAAAATTTTATTTGGAGCAAAAATTAATAATAAATAAATAAGGTAAAAAATATAATATAAAATATATTATAAATATATATATAATAGAAAAAATAACATAGAAACATAAAAAATTTATGGTTAAATATGAATTAAAAAAATATCTTTAATAATATTGACTATATTAAAATAAAATAAAATAAAAAAAATAAAATAAAATAAAATAAAATAAAATATTAAATATTAATAATTATAAATAAAAAATAAAAATAATAATAATATAAGATAATTATATTTAAAATATAATATTTTAAAAAATATATCTTTAAAAATAAAATATGAAGAAATTTCTTTTATTTTTTACAAAAAAATATAAAAAGTACTTGTATATTTAAGTTAGAAACAAACACATTTTTATTTATTTATTTATATATTATTTTATTAATTAATCATTAATTACGTTATTATGAATATTAATTAGAATTATTATGTATTTAATTTAGAAATTGATTTTTATACTTTTTTATGAATATTGTTTTTAATTCTTTTATTTATTTCATTAATAATATTATTCTTTATTAATTAATAATCTTTTTTTGTATTAATATATAATTATTAGCATTTAATTTATATTAAATTTATTATAATAATTTATGGAATTTGTTATTTATACAGGATTAAAAATAAATTATTTATATAATATTTTGTAAATATAAATGTTAATTTTTTTGTTATTATAATGTAGAAAATTTAATATATTAAGAGAAAAAATAATATTCATTTAAAATATTAATTTTTTAGTTTAATAATATCTTTGATTTTTTATTATAAAAAATAGTATTAATTTATAATAATATTTTGAAAAGCTATAAAATTATAATATTTTTTTATTTATATATATAATTTAAATTTATAAAAAATGGTTTTATTTAAAAATAATCATATTATAAAAAAAAAATATTTAAATTTGTAGCATAAAATCATCAAAAATAATTTTTATTTTTACTTTTGCCATTAAAATTTTTATTTAATTAACTATCTTTAAGCAATCTTTTATGATCTCTATAAATTTATACATTAATTAAACATTTTAATTTAGTTATGCCAAAAATTAACAAAGTGTACAAAATCATAAGCTGTTTCTCCTTTAAATCTTTTATATGAAAGATGACATTAAGAGCATTTTGGAACGTATCTAAAATAACCATTAAGATAAAAGTTTTAGCAAAATCTATCAGGACTAATTAATTTAAAACAATCAACTCCTCTTACACAAACACCCACAGAGCTACAATGATTTGCACATATAGGAACATAATCAAAGAATAAAGATAATGAATAAGGACAAAACATTTTACACAATCTAACATTTTATCAAATCTACTATTTTGAAGATGAATAGTCTTTACTTCTTCTTATTCAACGCATATAATTTATTTTTAATTTAAGATAAATCAATAATAATAATATTTTCTTATCAGGGGAGCATAAAAATATATGAAATATTTTTTAATTATCATTTCTTAATAAAAGCTTTAATGCTTGTATAAGTAAAGCATTTACTATTAATACCAAAATATTCTAATGTTATATCAATATCAATATCCTTATTTTTATTTTTATAAGAAATAAGCAATCTATTGCCATAATTACTTTTCATCAGACATTTATCTAAGAAAGGAGTAGTAGCAGGTTCCCCATATCCATCATTTTCGAAAGAACACTAAACTTTAGATTATTATGTAAGCTATTCCATAAATTTTTTTTGCCATTTTAAATGTATTTCCATATTATTATACTCTCTCTGTCTCAGAATTTATGCAAAGATACATTTAAAATTAAATAAATCCTAGTGTATGTAAAATTTTATGGACAGTAGCTTCAAGATCATTCTCAAATGATGTGTATTTCATTGTAAACAAAATCCATAGCGTTTGCTAAATTTCCATCTTATGTGTATTTTTAGTTATAAAATAAATATGTTAATAAAATTCAGATTCATGAATGCCTCTAGATACAGCAGCAATTTTAATCATTATACTTTATCAATCTAAATACCATAATCTACTATTTTTATTTTATGAGAATTAGTTATTTCCTAAAATTGGGTTTACTTTTAAAAAGTCTTTAAAAATAAAGTTTCGTAGTTTCCAGTAATCTAAATGTATAATTTTTTATTTAATGAGGTAGATTTTTGTCAAGGTATGAGTAATTAATATTTAATCTAATAGGTTTTCTTTGTTGAGACTATATTAAAATTTTCGTTTAGGTTATATTTTTAATCATCTTAAAGTCTATCAAAGAAATTCTTTTCTAAATCATATTCTCTATATTTATGCGTATGCACAATTTAGACTAAAAAAAAGACTAAATCTAATAAAATTTTATTTTTAAAATGTATTTTACTTATGATATAAATATTAAAAATGTTAAGTAAATAATTTTTTTAATTAAATATAAAAAGTTTAAATAATAATAATAATTATAAAAAATATAAATAATACACATATATATATATTTTTATATGAGATTAAAAATATTTATAACTACAATATTGGTTAATTATATTGATAATGTATTTAAATTTAATATAAACCTTTAAAATATAAAGTGCATAATATATTTCTGATTTAAAATTTATATTATCATTTTTTTTTAAATAATTTAATGTTTATAAGTTTTTAAGACAAAATTATTTGCATTTATCTTATAAAATATTTAAATTTTATTTGTTTTTGATATTAAAAATTAATTAATATTAAAATCTTGTTAATTATTTAAAAAAAAAAATTAAAGCATTTAAAATAATACTTAGCCAAGCCAAAAATAAATAAAATAAATTATAAAAATAGCTTATATTAAATATATATATATATTAGTATTATAAAAAACAGATACATAATCTTTTCTTTAAAAGTAAAATTTTACCAATATTCTAATTACAAATACATTTAAATATAAATAAAAATAAAGAATTAAAAAAGTATAAATAAAATATATTTAAAGAATAATTTAATATAATATTGGAACAACAATACTAATAATTTAAAAATATAATAAAAATCTTGTAATAATAATTATCATAGTTATGATATTCCAATGTTTAACAAAAATTTTTCTTTAAAGAATTTAACTACTAATTTATATATTTAATTAAAAAAATGAACCTCTAAACAACATTTATAATAATGTTTTAATGAAAAATATTAAATCAATATATTTATATTTAAAAACTATAAATAAATTAATTATATCATTAAATATGCGTTATTTTTATAAAAATAAATTTAATTTATTTAGAAATAATTATAAAATAGAATATATAGTTATTATTAAGAAATATTGAAAATGAGAAAAAAAAATATTAAAATAGAAATATTTTTAAAAAAATAATAAAAGCAAACATAAAATACAAAAAATATAAGCAGTTACAATTTAAATATAAATAATAATATAAAAAATATAAAATATTTATGGTAAAATACTATTAAAAACAAAAATGTTAATAATTACTGAATATTAAAAAAAATACATAATAATAATTATTCTAATATATATATATATATCCAATTAATTTTAAAAATATTATATATATTAAATAGTAATATAAAAAAAATTAATTGTTATTAATAAAAAATAAAAAAAATGTTTAATATATTTTATATTTGTAATATACTTATTTATATACACATTTTTATTTTTTTTATTAATATTTATTTTATTTTTTTATTGTGAATTTCAATCAATTATATAATTTATAAAATTATTTTTAATTGTTAATAAAATATTTTTTTTCAACTTATCTATATAAGGATTTCATTTTTTTTCTTTTTTCTGTTTTATAATTAATATTTTAAATATCTATATAATTTTATTATGTTAAAGGTAAACTGATTTTTTATATAGTTTGCAATTATAATGTTAATTTTCTTTTAATATACATTATATATTAAGAGAAAAATCAAATTTTGTTCAAGTTTTTTTTATTTTATTTTATTTTATATAAACTTTCATTATTTGAAAAAAAAAAATTAAATATTTTTTTATTAAAAGTTTAAAATTTATCTATTATCAATAACAATAATTTAATTTATAATGCTTTTTTTTTAATTTAAAAAAATTTTAAATTATAAAAAATGTTTTCATTAAAAAAAATTTATAATAATTTTATAAATATAATATTAATAATAAAAATATATTTAAATTTCTAAGATATATTTACTTTAAAATTATAATTATTATTGTGTTAAATAATTTAACTAATCATAATGAATATCCTTTTGCACATTAACCATATTAATTTAGTTGTGTCAAAAATTAACAAAATGTACAATCATTAGCTGTTCCTCCTTTACATCTTTTACATGACGGATGACATTAAAAGCATTTAGGACCATGTCTAAAATAACCGTTAGGACATTAGTTCTAACAAGATCTATCAGGACTAATTACTTAATTTCCAGGACATTATTTTACACATGTTTTGTCTGATACTACTTAATGACATTTTACAGAACAATCAACTCCTCCCCATCCAGGTAAACATAAACAAACTCCTCTTACACAAACACCCGTAGTGCTACAATGTTTTGGACACATAGGAACATAATCACAAAATTAAAGAAATGATGAAGGGCAAACAATTTTACCAAATCTATCATTTTAAGGATGAATCGACATTAGTGCTCCTTCATTAGTACAAATAATTTAACTTTTAATTTAAGGAAAATAAATAGTAATAGATCTCTTATCAGGAGAACACTTAAACATATGACATCTTTTTTATATATCATTTATAAATTTAACTCCATTACTACCTGTTGAGGTAAAACATTTACTATTAGTTCCATAATATTCCAATTTAGCATCACTATCTTAATTTATAAAATTATTTTTATAAGAAGTACACAAATTATTGCCATAAATACTTTTCATCAAGCATTTATCTAAGAAAGGAGTAGTTTCAGGAAAACCATATCCATCATTTTCAAAAGAACATTATATTTTCATTTATTATGGGAATTCATGAAATTTTAGACCACTATGGCATCCTAAAATTACAAATTAACATCCTTTTCCTTTACCCCAATAAAGGTTATCAGCCATGTTTTCATTTACTTCAGTATAATAACCAGTATCTCTTAATAAAGCAATAGTAAGAACTGATAATTAAGCATCTGTAATAGCCCGACTAGCCATCATCATTTCATTTTAAACAATTAGTTATTCCCAGTGAGAACCTAAAGAGCCTGATCCTCCTTCATTTTCAAGTTACATACCTTCCATAGTAGGACAAGCATAATATTTTCTAGCAGTTTAAAGTATATTTTTTGTCATAACTAGTGTTGTCGGTAAACTTCTATAAATTACTATTTTCGTTATTTAAGATAATCCATATTATCCATAATATTATCCTGTCTAAGGATTTATCCAAAATGGCATTTAAAATCCACTAAATCCTAGAATATGTATAATTTCATGGACTGTAGTTTCTAAATCATTCTCAAATGATTCATTGTCATCATTTACACCGACTAAACCTATATTAAATTAAATTCTACCAAAAGAAGGTCTTAAGTGATAACTGTTGTGAGCACAAACACAAGCGTTTGCCAAATCTCCATCTTATGGTTTATTTTTAATTATAACATAAATATTTAAATCGGAATTAGCAACACCTATGGTTACAGCAGAAGATGGAATTTCTACACCTTCACATTATAAAGTCCATAATTTGTGGTTCTTCGGAAACATGTTATTTCCTTAAATTGGGTTTACTTTTAAAAGTTTTTAAAAATAAATTTTCGCTGTTTCCATTAACCTATATAAATAATTTTTTATAGGATAAGCTAGATTTTTATCAACGAAAGAGTAATCAATAGTTATTCTAATTGGTTAGCTTTATTGAGGTCTTCCATATTAAAGTATTCGTTCAGACTAAATTTCGAAATCATCTATAAGGCTAAGTCTATCATATAAACTCTTTTCTAACTCATGATGTCTACATTTATGTGTGTGTACAATCTGAACTAGTAAATAAACTAATATATTTGATAAAATTATATTTTTAATATTCATATATTTTATGATTATATTTTTTAATTTTTATTTTATAATTTTTTTTTTTTAATTTTTTTTAATATTAATTTATTTAAAATAGATTGAAATAAAAAAATTGATTTTTATAAGCAAAATAATATATTTTATTCTAAAAAATTAAAATTAAAAATATTAAATAATAATATTATATTAATTATAATTCTTTAATAATGTAGAATTAAGATTAACAAGAGTTATTTTGATAAAAAAATTATAAATATAAAAATAATAATAATAATGTGAATAGTTATAATAAATATAAAATATATCTATTAAAAAATTATATTATAAAAATAATTTAAGATATTAATTATATTTTATAAAAAATTAAAAAAAAGAAATAATATAAATATTATATAATAATATTTTTTATATTTATTATAAAAAATAATGCAAAAATATAAATCTTAATATAAATTAATATTATAATTACAATTAAATTTAGTAAAAAAATATAAATATAAATATAAATATAAATATAAATATAAATATAAATATATATATTATATTAATATTAATATTTTTAATATATAAATTATTTAATATTATGGCACAAAATATAAAAATTTGTTTCTATTGAATACATATAATAATTTTTTCAAAATATATATAGTATAAACTTTTTTTTTTATTAATTATTTTTTTACTAATATTTAAATTATAATATACAATTTAGCATTTTATTAAATAAATATAAAAATACAAACGTGTTATAAAAGATATAAATTATATTTATAAAAGCAAAATTTTTATATATGAATAAATAAAAAACCATATTAGTAGTTTTTAAAAAATAATAAAAAACTTGTATTAATAGTTATCATGGTTATATACTATTAATGCTTAACTTATTTTTTTTTTATAAAGGATTGAACTATTACATTATATATTTAATTAAAAAAATTATGAATAAAAAATGAACTAAGAATTATTGGAAAAAATAAGATAATTGATAAAAATTAAATTTGTTAATATAAAATTTAAAAGTATGTATAAATGAATTATATAATGAAATTTGTGAATTTTATTTTAAAAAATGTAATTTCATTTAAAAAAAAAAATATTTGAATGAGTGAATTTTAAAAAGTGAAAAATGAATTAAAAAAAATTTATTTAAGCAAATAATAATAATAAATAAAAGAAAAAATCATAATAAAAAATAATAATAGAAAATAAAAAAAATACATGATAAAATAATATAAATATATTTTTATTTTTAATATAAAATAAAAATCAT
>NW_004086267.1:0-14114 GCF_000220395.1 Ichthyophthirius multifiliis | reverse complement strand
CAAATATTTTTTATATAAACTTTAAATCATTAAATATAATAGAATTAGCAGTAATAAGTATTATATATTTTAAATATTATAAAGTTATTCTAAAAGTTCTCCTTAAATACTAATTAAAACAAATAAATATTTAAATTAACTCATGTAAACCTATAATTGTCATAAATCTACTTTAATATGAAAATATACTAAGTTCATTTACTTAATTATCATTATAAATTTTATTATTTTTTTAAAATAAAAAATTAATTTATTTATTAATTACATTTGTTTTAAGTTTAAATTATTATTATTATTATTATTATTATTATTTATTATTATTACTATTTATTATACATTAGTTCTTCTTTTTAATCTAATGTATTAAAATATATTTTATTTTATTTGCTGTTTTATTCATTTATTATATTTTAATCTAATTAGCTTTATAGATTTACTAACTGATTCAAATGTAATTAATGTTTTTTCTTTTAATCTAAACATTATTTTAGGTTTTAGCCAAATAATTTTTTTCATTTTAATTTTTATACTAATCGATTTAAGTTTATATACCATTTTCTTTTTTATTTTATTATATTCCAATTTAAATTTATTATTTACGAGATAAATTACTAATCTTAATTTTAATAAAATTTTCTATATTATCTTATTATATTATTTATTTATCTTCTTTTTATTAAAATTGATATGTTTATCTATTAATAAGCTTAGAATTTCTTTTTATTAATGGATTAGGTTCTATTGTTTATTATTTATTCGTATGTTATTATTCTGATTATTACTATTATAGGTTCTAAGAACCTAATATATTATTTGATTATGCATCATTATCATTTTTTATTGCAATATTTTAATATTATAATTCATTTAAAATCAAAGATTTTATTTGTTAATTACTTTAAAAAAACTCTTTGTTCTATTTTAATTCAGCTTAAGTATCTATAAAAATTAAATTAAAAAAAAATATATTATAATAAAAAAAAATTATATTAGTTGTTAATAAATTATCTATTTATTATTATTTATCAAATTATTTTTTCATTTTTTTTGATATAAATATTAAATTAAATAAAAACTAACTTAAATATACAAATCAATAAAAATTTATTTTGATTTTATAAATAATATTTTTTTTAAATACTTTATTTTTAATTTGGAGTTTTCTCAATATATTAATTTTCAATTTTTATAATTTATTCATCATTTTTACAAATATTAGCTAATAATTTTTTATTTATTTCATATATATTATCATTTTTAAAAATAATATCTTTAATTTAATTTCTTTTTATCATACTTTAATCCATTTACGACTCTTGAATTTTATCAATTTATTATAAATATATAAATGAAATAATATAAATTATAGTAGTGATAACTAAAGTCCACACAGAAGCATACAAATACCAATCTTTTGACGAATCTTTTTTTTAAATATTCCATTTATGTCATTAACAAGAGTTTATTTTCCTTGGGTTTTACATTAACATATAAATTAATTAATTTTATTTTAATCATTTCTATAATTTAAAAGTAAGCAATCTTAAGTAATCCATTTATCTTAAATATTTTATATGCAAAAATAATCATCAACATCATCTACTGCTTAAGGTAAAACGTAAACGTTTTATAAAGGAATATTAATAGGTGTTTATTATTAATTTTAAAGAAAGGTTATTTTCTTTTCATTTATGATAAAAGAATGATTATTAGGGTAAGGAAAATTTGTATCATATTTAATTACAGAAGAAGGATATTCTAAATAATTTACCTAGTATGTTAGACTTTCTTAGTTTTAGTCTATATTTATACCATCTTTTTATACATCTGAAATTAATGTCAAATACTTTTCTTTTAGAATTTTAAATGTTATTTTTTGTGAAGTAATTATATTTAAAACTTTTATAGGATTTTCATTTGGAATTTAAATCATATTCAAATTTTACTATATCATTTACATTATTTATATGTATTACATATCTAATAATTTGTTTTAATTAAAATTAAATGAATCTCTATCAACTTATTGAATATTTTAAATTATTTATGCTTACAATATAAGAACTTGTATTTATTATAAATAATTAGCATATGATGTTGTGTCAGAAATTACTATTTTCTTATTAATAAGTGCTTATTAATCAATTATTATTTATTAAGCATTATTAATAAATTGCTGAATTCTATCAAATCCTAATTTTGGTGCGATTTAGTTGAGAAAGTTATTATATATTGAATTTAATGTTATTTGTGTCTATAAAAAATAGTTGAAAGAGTTAGTTTATTAATAAAAATAGGTTTATAAATTCTAAATCTCATTTAAAATATTAATATATATTTTTATAAATTAATTATTTGTTTACAATTAGAGGTTCTTGTATGATTAATAATATCTTAAATAATCATATTATAATTAATAACTTTATTTTCATTTAAATAATTTTATTTAGTTTAAGCAAACCAACTATTTATAAATGTATAATATGAAGAACTTTCTATATACTATTAATTTACTGTAATATTTTAAGTTATATTTCTTATTCCTTCTTTTGAATCCTATATTACTCCCATAATTAAAGAAACACCAAGAGGTAAAACAATTTCAATATTATTTTTTGGTGAGAAATCAGATAATAAATGCCTATTAATATATTATGGATTTTATAATTCGTTATTATAATCGTCTTAATTTTTATAAAAATAGAAAGTAAATAAGATAAAGGTTGATCAAAATCAATACATCCGTTTATTTATAGAATTTATTTATCTTACAAATTTCTAACTTTAAAACCTGCAGTTTAATCAAAAGTACAGAGGTATGTTAGCATGTAAAGTATAAGAAATTAATGTAGGTACTATTAAATCTATATTTCTAATTGAAAATTTTAATTCAAATTAATTTTAATTTTCTCTTAAAAAATCGAATAATAATTCCCAAACTTAAAATCTAAATTAGTTATGAGATATTGATATTATATTCTTTTAATAATACTAATATGAAATAACTCCTGTAATTATTAAGTTATCAGCATTTTTAATCCCTTGATAATCAAATTAAGTTAATATTTCTTAATTTAAATTTATTCTATTTTAAGAGTTATTAATAGAAATAGTAGGATAAACAGAAGGAACATCATAATCAACTATTAATATTATTATTTAATCAAAAACGGTTATTCCATTTTTTGTGCCTGATAGTTTAAATTAATATTATTAATAAGCCTATAATATTTTCTTTTATATGGTAATTTATATGTTTTATGTAGATTCAGATACAATTAAATTATTCAATGAATCTCTACACTTATCTCCTGTACTTAGACTTATGCATTACCAATTTAAATCTATTCCATAATTAGTTTCTTTTAATGAAATTTTTTCACTAGAGGATAAATTAGGGTCATCTACTTTTCCTTCAAGATTAAAGCTTTAAGAATATAATTATTATCTATTTCCTCCTAAAAGTTAAACCAAAGGAGAATCAGCAAGAACTTATATTGAGTATAATATTTATTAAGTAATATTTGGATCAGATTTTAAAGAAGCTGTAATTTATATATTATATGTTGTATTAACTTTCATAACAAAAGGTTAAATTTCAAATTAAGATTAAGTTCCTTAAACATATTATGTGGAATCAATATTTAATGATTCAGTTAAATTGTCATTTTATTTTATTTATATTTGATAAACATCTTCTTATTGATAAGATATTTTTCCATCATCTTCACATTATAAAAGATTAAAATAAACATTTACTTTAACTAAATTACTTCTATAAATTTAGTTTGGATTTGTTTTTACTCTTATGTCTATCGATGTGTCTTATAAAGTTTATATTATTGCATTTGCAGTTGCTGCTTAGTTAAATTAGGAAACTACATCAACTTAGAATTAGTATTATCCTTATTTTTTCAATTATAAAGGCGGTATTTATAAAAAGTATTAGTTATTTTATTATTGAATTTGCGTATTTATTAAATTAATTTCATTTACCGTATTTACATTAGAAGAAATCAGAGACCAAGTAATTTATTTTAATTATTTATTACCACAATTAAAAATACATTATATTATTATTTATGCTTATTAACATATGAAAATAGGACTTGTTTAAGTTAATTTTATAACTAGATTTGTGTCTAAACTTACTTTTCCAGTTATTTATTAAAGAAAATCAGTACAAACAAATCCGTTATTTGTTAGCTTAAACACACCAGGTTTTATTTTTATTATATCATCTTTATTAATAGTACTTACAGTATCAAGCTTAAGTATAAGTGTTTTTAAATATCTATCAAAAGAACATAAAATATTTCCTTATAATTTAGAAGTAATAAAATTTTAGTCCAATGTTTCTATACAAAGTTAATTTGTAAATTATAATTAAGACGAATAATTTTAGAAATCTAAATTAGATATAATAAGATCAATTTACAAATTATCATAATAATAATCAAAATCTATAATTAAATCTAAAAAATCAAAACTAAAATGTATTTTAGTCATTATATTTAAGCATGAATCGCATTATTTATTTTAGTTTAATTAAAAATATTAAGGAGTTTTACATATAAGACATTCTGTTGAACTGCAAGAAACACATCCAGTTGAAAAAGTAGAACAGATAGTACAGGCTTAATTGAAAATATTAGGATCATAAGAATATTAAGGACAATTACATTATTAAGGAACCCTATTCCCAAAACATGTATCACAATCAGTCGCATTAGAACAAGTTGCACATTTAGCTAAGCAAGCTGTACATTATCTATTCACCGTATTTCCCCATTTACCTGAAGGACAGGTTATTACACATGAATTTACATCTAAAAAATGCGTCGATAGACATGTTTAGCATGTAGTAGCGTTACAAGTAGAACATCCACTAGATATAGTAGAGCATTCAATACAAGCTAATGTGTAATTCAAATTATCATAGCTATGAGCAGGGCATTCACAAGCAGGTGCAACCCTATTTTAAAAACATGTATCACAATCAGTCGCATTAGAACAAGTTGCACATTTAGCTAAGCAAGCTGTACATTATCTATTCACCGTATTTCCCCATTTACCTGAAGGACAGGTTATTACACATGAATTTCCATCTAAAAAATGCGTCGATAGACATGTTTAGCATGTAGTAGCGTTACAAGTAGAACATCCACTAGATATAGTAGAGCATTCAATACAAGCTAATGTGTAATTCAAATTATCATAGCTATGAGCAGGGCATTCACAAGCAGGTGCAACCCTATTCCCAAAACATGTATCACAATCAGTCGCATTAGAACAAGTTGCACATTTACTATTACAATCTTTACAAATTACTGATGATTTATCTACATATTTTCTTTTTGGGCATGAAGTAACGCATTAAGAATCATTTTAAAAATATCCAATTTTGCATTAATCACAAGAAATTCCATCAGTACATTTATAGCATCCTGCAATACAATTTTAACAATTATCTATATTTAAATACTAGCCTCTCAAACAAGAACTGCAAGAAGTACCGTCATTACATTTAGCACATTAAGGCATACATTCAAAAACATAAATAGTAAATTCAGTAATTCCAAAAGATCTTATATTCGATTCCATACCAGTTTTAAAATTGCTAGTAATTTGAATATCAATGCTTTATTAATTAGTTTTAAAATCGATATTCGCTTATTAATATTCTTCATTTAGATCATTTTTTCCACATGTATTTGTAGAAGCAACATTTTTATATAATTTTGTAAAAATAACTCCATTTATTTAAATAGACAAAAAATCCACACCAGGATTCCAGGAATCAATCATTATATATAAAAAGCTAATTGACAAACTATATATAGGTTTTCTGTATTTATCATTAAAATGTATAATACAATTATTTCCACATTATTAAAATCCTCCTATAATAGTTTTTAAACCACATTAATAAACAATTTCTGATCCTATTGAATTATAAACATTAAAATCACAATCAAAAACATCATCAGTAGAAAAAATTTATGACATAAAACATTAACGAATTAGAGTTTTTGTTTAAAAATTAAGAATTTATAATAAAGTTAATATTATTATAATAAATTTAAAAATATTGTTAATTTTAAAATAATCCATTATTTTTTTTATATATGATTTAAATAAGTTTTTAATTATTATTTTAATAAAATAATTAGTCAAAATATAAATAATATTTTAAAAATAGAAAAAAATATATGTAAACAAAACAAAACAAAACAAAAATATTAATAATTAATAAAAAAAATTTCATAGTATATTTATAATTTATATAAAAAAATATTATTATTATTAATTTGATAAGAAAAAAAATTATATATAAAATTAAAAAAGAAATTTATTTTATTAATTAAATATTTAGATAAAATAAAAAAAAAATATATATATATAAAAACAATAATAATAATATATATAAAAATAATTTTTTAATAATAAATAAATTATTTAAGTCTATATAAATTATAAATATAAATATAAATATAAATATAAATATAATTATAAATATAAATATAAATATAATATAAATACATATTTATTTATTATTTTTTTTCCTGAAATAAAATAATATTTAGAACTCATTTATAAAATTTTACATATTTTATTTTTCATTTTAATATATATATAATAATAATAATTTCTTTTTGCTTTTATTTATGTATATTGTATACAATTTTTTTATATTATTTATTATATATTATATCAAAAATGTTAGATAAAGAAAAATATTTTTTTTTAATTATACATTTTATTTTTTTTACTTAAATAATTTAAAAATATATATTTTTTTACATAAGTAATGTACAATAAAATATACAACATTGTAAAAATAATATAATAATTTTTTTTTTTACATTGTCACAATACAATATAAGTTTTATTTGTTATTAATAATAAATAAATTTGTTATATTTTAAAGAAAGATATAAAATAATAAAAGCAATTTAAATAAATAAAAAAATAAATATATTGTATTAAAAATTATATTTATTATTTATTCATAAATTATTATTTTCTTTTTTTAATTATTTAAAAATTTCAATATTCATTTCTAATATAATTTTTTTTCTCTTATAAAATAATATAAAAGATATTTTATTATTTGTTTATATATAAAAAAAAAATTAAATAAAAAAATTAATTATTAAAATTATTTTTTTAAGATTAAGTTTTAAAATAAAATTACATATAAAAAAAAATACAATGAACAATAATATTTTTTTTTTACAAAAAAATTAAAATAAAATAAACTTACATTTATAATTTGTTTAAATAAAAATATAAAAAAAAATTATTATAAACATAATTTATTTTTAATATAAATATTTTTTTTTTTTTAAATATTAAAATAGATTTTTTATTTTAAATAATTATTTTTTATATCAGAATTATAAGGATTTATATTTATGATAGTGATATAATTTATTAATTATTTTTTGTAATTTTTTTTATTTTAAATTAAAAAAATAAAACTAATAATTTATATACTTTTTTTAATATAATTTTTTATGAAAAATTTATAAGTTAAATATATATAATATTAATATAATAATTTTTTTTTAAAAATGTAAATATTTATAAAGATTATAAATAATTATAATAAATAATAGTATATATTTTTAGAATCGCAAGCATATAATTTTTTACTTTGATTAATAACTTATAAAAATTTATCAAAAAATTATAGGCTTTTTATTTTAATACATGCAATTTAAAAATAAATTTAATTATGGAAATTGAAATTTTCAAAAATTAAATACTACTTTCTCATTCTTTTAAAAAATATAAAACTTAAAAAATATGAAGAAAATTAAACTAATCTCAAAAAATTTTAAAGTTCAATAAATTAGCAAAGTAAATAAAAAATTAAAAAATATATATATATATAATTTATATATTTTTAATTCAAAATAAACATTTATTCATGGAATAGATTTAATTCTTATAATTAAGATTTCATATGAATTTAAAATTATTAATTATTTTGAAATTGAATATTTAATAAATATTTTAATTATATTAGTTTTTTGGAAAGAAAAAAAGAAATTTTCTATTATAAATATTAAATAAACAAATAATATAGTAAAATAAGTTTATCATTTTAATAAGGATGGCTTATACATATTTTTATCTTTCTCTTTTTATATTAATATAATACTCACATTTATTTAAGAATTTACTATTTATATATATTATGATATTATTAGATTTCAAGAGGCAAATATCTAAATTTTATCTTAAATTAGTTACAAAACACATTTTTTTAAGTCTAAATAACTTTTTCAATTTTGTTGTACTGCAATAATATTTTGAGTTCGAGTAAATGATAATTTTAGTTTAAATGACTTGTACAATTATTTATAAAAATTTAAAATCATTAAATTTTTTAACAAAAATGAATTAAATTAGTTAAAATTTTTAAAAATTCGAATTATATAAAATTAAAAAAAAGTAATATTTTTATTTTAAATATGAAAAATTTTATGTAATATTTATAAAAAAAAATTGATAAAATCTATTTATATTCAAATAATTTTTTTATTCTCCAAATAATTTATAGGCCTTCAGATAAATTTAGGATAAAATAATCCAAAATATTTGGTATAACTTATTTAAATTTTTATTTATATTAAATTTTTTAATATTTTGTTTGTTTATAACTAAATATGTTTTTTTTTTTAATTCTTATAAATAAATACTATCATTAAATTATTAAATCTTCAGTACCTAAATAAAGGTTAACTAGTAGAAGCAAGCAACTTTTACCAATCACCGTTACTACTTGTTATTCTGTTTCTAACGTTACCGATTAACATATTTTCTAATGGTATATAACAAAATATTTTTCTTTTTTTAGTTTATTCTATTATGGGCATGCCCTATTTAAAATCCAGTAAATACAGCTATTAAACCATGTACAGAATTTTAACTAATTGCACTATTTTTATTAATTAATTTATAATAAACAGTTATTTATTTTAAAATAAAAGAAAAAAATATAAACATGCAAAGGTTAACATAATAAGCATTAGCTTTAATATCCTTATTAATCACAATAGCTCTATATTTCAGAAAGTAAAAACTTTCATATATCAAATGAACTTCATCAACATCCAAAAAAGATTTATCTTTTTTTAAATTAAAAATAAGCTAAATAAAAAATATATGTTTACTTATTCCTTCAAAAAAAACTGTATATCAGAGTCCTTTTTTTTAACATATTAGTTAACATATTTTAAGCACTTTCAAAAATTCTTTAAGATTTATAAAAAAAAAATGTCAATACTAAATAAATATTAATATTTTAATACTTTAATTGCACTATTATAGCCAAAAGATTCATCTGAAAAAGGAATATCATTATCTACAATTCTTGGAATATTACAAATTGCAATATTTAGTTTTCTTTTTCTAACTTCATAATATAATTCTAATATATGCGGTAAACAAACTTCCTTTATTTAAAAATAATTTTTTATTTTACGATAAATAAATGTACTTCTATAGCAAATGACATACAATTAATTAATCCTTCAATTATTTTGTCTTTATTAAATCCTGTTCTGGATGTACCCAAAAATGTCCCTCCTTTATGATGAACAAAATTAATTACTTCAGGTGATAATTTTATATATTCTTCCTTATAAATGCCTTTAAATCGATATTTAGCCCCATATATTTAATTAACTTTATAATTATAATTTAAATGTTAAACTATTTCTCTTATAACTACATTTAAACCAGGAGAAAAACTATCTTATGTTACTATTAAGGCTCTAATTTATTATGGATCGAAATAATTGTGCAAACGAGGGCTGCTCTTAACCATTTTTTTGAATTTTATATTAATTAACTTGGTCCATAATCATAATTTTCTTATTTTATTTGTTAATATAAATTTTTTAATTTATTTTTTACATAAAATAAAGAATTTGCATTAATAAAAGTTTTATTATATGTATTTTAAATAAAATAAATTAATATATCTTTAAAATATTGAAATTAATAATAAATATATTTTATATATAATAATATAATTTTTATTTTTATTTTTAATAAATATAAAATTAATTAAGAACTTTTTTTATTTCACAAATAGCATTATCAAGAAATCTTATTTCTTAAATTATAGTTTTCTAATTAATTTGGATAAATTTTAATTCTATTAAAATCTTTTATTTAAATCTGTAGTTATTAAAAGTTTATTACCATTTTTTTACCTTTATAAGTACTTTTGTTTAATTTAATTAATTCTTAAATTTTTTGTGATAATATTTCTAAATATTCTTCATTAGATTATATTTTTCTGGTTATTCATAGTTTTATTATTAAAAAAAAGGGATTATTAACTTTCTTTAATTACTTGACAAAATTATCTAAATTTAGATTTTATTTAAAAAAAAAATGAATTAACTCCAAAAGCAACACTAAAATAAGACTTTATTTAAAATTATTTTAATCTATACAAATATTTAATATAAGTATTAAAAAATTTAGTAAAATTTGTATAAAATAAAATTAATTATAATCAATTATTTTTTATATAATTGATTATTTTAAAAAAATCTTTAAATAAATAAAATAATAATATTTTATACATAATTTGTAATAAAAAAAAAATAATGTAAAAAAAAAACTATAAAAAATAATAATAATAAATTGAAAAATCAAGATAATTTATTATTAAAAAATAAATTAAAAATAAAAAAAAAATATATTAAAAATAATTTATAAATAATAAAAAAAAAATATATATTATTAAAAAATTTAATATTAATGTAAATATAAAAATAATAAATATGATAAATATATTTATATTTAATATATTTTATATATTATTATAAATATTTTTTTTTTTAATAATTATTTTAATAAAATTCATAATTAAAAATAAATTTTTTTATTATTAAAAATAAAATAAAATATGTTTAAAATATTAGATAAAAGAAAAAAATAAATAAATAAATAAATAAATAAATAATTATATTTATATATTTATTTATTTATTTATTTAACTAATTAGTTTTTTAATTTATTATATATATAATTTTTTTTTTTTATTCATTTATAATATAATTTTATTTCTTATTTTTATTATTTAAAAAATATATATTATATTTATATTTTATATTTATTATTTGTTTATAAATAATAAAGATATTTATATATAATAAAAATTTATAACTTTATTTTAATATAAAAATATCAATATAAAAAATGTTCATTCTCTATATTTTTTTTTATAAATATTCATAATCTAATTTTCTATATTATAAATATTAAATAATTATTCTTTTATCCATATCTATTATCCATAAAATTTTCCTTATATTAATTATTATATTAATTTTTATTAAATAAATGCAGAAGTAATTTAATAAATAAAAATATATCAAAAAATATTGCTATTAAATAAAAAGGCAACCAATTATTATATATTTTATTGAATTATTTTTAAATATTAATATAATTTTAGTAATAACAAATTATTGCTATTAAAATTAAAAAGAAACAAGACAAAAGTTTTAATATTTTATATTTTTTTTATAAAAACTTTCTAGTAAAATATTGAATTAATTAATAATTAATAATATCAATATATTAGCAAATATTTTTTATATAAACTTTAAATCATTAAATATAATAGAATTAGCAGTAATAAGTATTATATATTTTAAATATTATAAAGTTATTCTAAAAGTTCTCCTTAAATACTAATTAAAACAAATAAATATTTAAATTAACTCATGTAAACCTATAATTGTCATAAATCTACTTTAATATGAAAATATACTAAGTTCATTTACTTAATTATCATTATAAATTTTATTATTTTTTTAAAATAAAAAATTAATTTATTTATTAATTACATTTGTTTTAAGTTTAAATTATTATTATTATTATTATTATTATTATTATCATTATTATTATTATTATTACTATTATTATTACTATTTATTATACATTAGTTCTTCTTTTTAATCTAATGTATTAAAATATATTTTATTTTATTTGCTGTTTTATTCATTTATTATATTTTAATCTAATTAGCTTTATAGATTTACTAACTGATTCAAATGTAATTAATGTTTTTTTCTTTTAATCTAAACATTATTTTAGGTTTTAGCCAAATAATTTTTTTCATTTTAATTTTTATACTAATCGATTTAAGTTTATATACCATTTTCTTTTTTATTTTATTATATTCCAATTTAAATTTATTATTTACGAGATAAATTACTAATCTTAATTTTAATAAAATTTTCTATATTATCTTATTATATTATTTATTTATCTTCTTTTTATTAAAATTGATATGTTTATCTATTAATAAGCTTAGAATTTCTTTTTATTAATGGATTAGGTTCTATTGTTTATTATTTATTCGTATGTTATTATTCTGATTATTACTATTATAGGTTCTAAGAACCTAATATATTATTTGATTATGCATCATTATCATTTTTTATTGCAATATTTTAATATTATAATTCATTAAAATCAAAGATTTTATTTGTTTATTACTCTTAAAAAACTCTTTGTTCTATTTTAATTCAGCTTAAGTATCTATAAAAATTAATTAAAAAAAATATATTATATAAAAAAAATTATATTAGTTGTTATAAATTATCTATTTATTATTATTTATCAAATTATTTTTCATTTTTTTGATATAAATATTAAATTAAATAAAAACTAACTTAAATATACAAATCAATAAAAATTTATTTTGATTTTATAAATAATATTTTTTTTAAATACTTTATTTTTAATTTGGAGTTTTCTCAATATATTAATTTTCAATTTTTATAATTTATTCATCATTTTTACAAATATTAGCTAATAATTTTTTATTTATTTCATATATATTATCATTTTTAAAAATAATATCTTTAATTTAATTTCTTTTTATCATACTTTAATCCATTTACGACTCTTGAATTTTATCAATTTATTATAAATATATAAATGAAATAATATAAATTATAGTAGTGATAACTAAAGTCCACACAGAAGCATACAAATACCAATCTTTTGAATTAATTTTTTTTTTAAATATTCCGTTTATGTCATTAACAAGAGTTTACTTTCCTTGGGTTTAGCATTAACATATAAATTAAGTAGTTTTATTTAAATCATTTCTATCATATAAAAGTAAGCAATCTTAAGTAATCCATTTGTCTTAAATATTTTATATGCAAAAATAATCATCAACGTTATCTACTGCTTAAGGTAAATTGTAAACATTTTATAAAGGAATATTAATTGGTGTTTATTATTAATTTGAAAGAAATGTTATTGTCTTTTAATTTATGATAAAATGATGATTATTAGGGTAAGGGAAATTATTATCATATTTAATTATAGAAGAAGGATATTCTAAATAATTTACCTAGTATGTTAGACTTTCTTAGTTTTAGTCTATATTTATACCATCTTTTTATACATCTGAAATTGATGTCAAATAATTTTCTTTTAAAATTTTAAATGTTATTTTTTGTGAAGTAATTATATTTAAAACATTTATAGGATTTTCATTTGTAATTTAAATCATATTCAAATTTTACGATATTATTTACATTATTTATATGTATTACATATCTAATAATTAGTTTTAATTAAGATTAAATGAATCTCTATCAACTTATTGAATATTTTAAATTATTTATGCTTACAATATAAGAACTTGTATTTATTAAAAATAATTAGCATATGATGTTGTGTCAGAAATTACTATTTTCTTATTAATAAGTGTTTATTAATCAATTATTATTTATTAAGCATTATTAATAAATTGCTGAATTTTATCAAATCCTAATTTTGGTGCGATTTAATTGAGAAAGTTATTATATATTGAATTTAATGTTATTTGTGTCTATAAAAAATAGTTGAAAGAGTTAGTTTATTAATAAAAATAGGTTTATAAATTCTAAATCTCATTTAAAATATTAATATATATTTTTATAAATTAATTATTTGTTTACAATTAGAAGGTTCTTGTATGATTAATAATATCTTAAATAATCATATTATAATTAATAACTTTATTTTCATTTAAATAATTTATTTAGTTGAAGTAACCAGCTATTTATAAACGTATA